>NW_028301049.1:170000-470000 GCF_049000335.1 Polistes dominula | reverse complement strand
GGGAAGGGGATTTACCTGGGAAAAGGTAAAGCATCGTAATTAAAATTAATATAATATAAACTCATCGTTATCATAAACAAAAATTTGTTTTCCTAAACTTTTGTATACACCGAGTTGCAGTTACCATTCATCCCCCCACCCCTTATATATATATATATAACCCCTTCACTCCTATCCTCTGACTTTATTTCTATCTTTCTCTTTTTATTGGGTTATAGGGTGGGGTGAGTGACTACTACCCTGCAGGAACTACCGTCAACCTTCCCTTCCCGTTCCAATCCATCCGTCGAAAATCTATTCGTTGCTCCGAGGGCAGAATACAACGACGACGTAGGGGTGAGAGAGAGAAAGAGAAGGGGGGTGGAGGTCTGGGTTATCGTCGCACCCGGCCAATATTTCGGAGCACGCCGAATTAAATTCATGTTGCACGCGTCCGAGGTTCAGTTGGACGGCCATTAGCCATCAGCAAATTATCCGGTAGTAGTTGTGTATAGTTGTAGTTGTAATTGTACTTGTAGTAGTAGTAGTAGTAGTGGTAGTGGTAGTGGTAGTGGTAGTGGTAGTGGTAGTTGAAACGTGGTGAGAGGATTTTCTCGTATGTACCATCAAACCCCCCTAACCAACTCTCCCCACCTCACATTTTCTCTCTCTCTCTCTTTCTGTCTCTTTTTGTCTCATGCTAACTAGGAGGGTGAAGAGGGTTGAGAGGGGGTGGCATCGTTCTGTCAAACTCTGCGAAATTTTCTCTTCCATAGAATCTTCATGAAATTTACATGAATTTCACTTTATATATGTCTCTCTCTCTCTCTCTCTCTCTCTCTCTTCGTATTTCTATTTCTATTTCTATTTGTGTTTCTATTGTATCTCTTTCTCTTTAGAAATAAGTGGATCGTAGGTACGCGAGCGTTATAATTGCTAGGACAGGATACTTCAACGCTTTGTAATTCGTTGCTTGGCTTTGCTTAAATTACACGAATCAGGAGATCCCTTTAAACTAGTTAGGTGGTGGTAGTGGTAGTGGTGGTGGTGGTTTATTCGTTGCACTTTCCAGTTCTATAAATCTCATTGAAAATTACTCAAATTATTTCCTTAATTAACAAGGGTAACTTATTATCGTTTTAATATTTGTTAATTCTACTTTTTGGTTTCACTTTAACATAGAACTTTAAAATATTATTTTTTTGAAATGATTTATAGAATTTTTAATTATATTAATTGATGATATACTATTGACTGCATTCTCGAAATTCTTTCGTTATAATTGTACGTTTTTCTGTATCTGTGTATGTATGTTTATTGTTTTTTTTTTTTAATTTCATTATTAAGATTTATTTAATTATTAATTTATTTAATTATGAATTTATTTAATTATTATTCGTAATTCTACTTTGGTTTCATTTAAATATAATTCATGTTAAAGTATTGACTGCATACAGGAAAAAAAAGTTCTCAAAATTTTTTGTAATAATTCAATGTTGTTCTATCTATGTGTGTTTATTTTTGGAGACGGGAGGGGAGGATTTATGTGACATATGTAATACATTTGATCGAAATATTGATAAATCAAAACGTATGGAAAAGAGCAAACGTATAACTAAAGTGTGAAAACATAACCGGAAGTTTATGTACCGTAAGATTAGCTGTAAAATCATTGGTTTATTGCAAATATTGAACTTTAGTTCAGATTCATCGTTTTTTCAACGCCTTTTCATTCTTTCTCTCTCTCTTTTTTATTCAATATTTTTCACAATTGGCCAATTCTATTCTATCGTTTTTCATAATTTGTTTTAAAAGACGGAATTCATTTTATTTATTTTCAACATTTTTTCAAAGAAACAAATTACAATTAAATTACAATCTGTATCATATATGTATATACTATAAAATCGTAATTTAAAAAAAGAAACAAAAAAAAACTAACCAAAAATTATAATATATTATATTAATATATTTTATATTATATTATATAATATATTATATTTTATAATATATTATAATATATTATATTACATTATAATATATTATATATAATATATATATATAAATAATACTTATAATAATTAATAATATTTTTTAGTTATTTTTTTTTTTTAAATTATGAATTTTCACGATTCTTTTTTTCCCTCCTCCCCCATTCCACTCCCTTATGGTTTTTAATTATTTGTCGAAAAAGAGAGAAAATACAGGAAACGGGGGTGTGGAGGAGGAAGGGTGAGGAAGGGAAGAGGATAAATCCGCTTAACGATTGCGCTCGTTTTAAACGCGAGTGAATTTATTCTACTCTGCGCCTGGCCCAAAATAATAATAATAATAATAATAATGATAATGATAATAATAATAATAATAGTAATAATGCGAATAACTAACACAACCGACGGTTGGCTGCTAAATCGCACGATTCAAATATATTTAAACGAACTTTAGCTACTTTTCTTTGTGTTTATTTATTTAATATCGTCGTAAGCCGTAAAAATTCGAAAGTCTCTCTCTCTCTCTCTCTCTCTCTCTCTCTTTCTCTCTTTTTCTCTCTGTCTCTTTCTACTACTGATTTATTAATAATCTCGGGAAAATTTATTCCACACCTTCCTTTTAATCCGTCATTTTCAAACGTGTCGAATTATATCTGTCCTCTAAATGTATACTTTGTATTTTTTATTTCGCTTGAATTTTTACTTAAAGGAGCTTTTATTTATTGACCAATAAGCAAAGGATCTGAATTATTCTTTGCGTTCATTATTAAAATAAATGATCCTTTCTTTTTCCCTCCCCTACTCCAAGATTTTTTTTTATTATATATCGACAGATTATAATATAAATAATTAATTTAATATATTATATATAAATTAATTTGAATTGCATTGCAATTTAATTGTAATCTTTATCATAAAATTCTAATGTAAAATAATAAAGATATATATATATATGTGACATAGACAATTTTTATAATTATGATCACACACACACACACACACACATAAATAATAAAAACGAATGAGCAAAGTTATTTATTACTAAAAATCGAGAATGATATATTTCTTTTGACTTTGCTACATATATACATATATATACATTTTCGTTTCTCTTATCCCCTATCCAAGCGGATTTATTAAAAATTAACGTAACGTGGATACACGATAGTTTTTCCTCTTTTCTATCCTTTTTTTTTTTTACCTTTTCTTCTTTCCTTTCCATTTTTTTTTCATCCTCTAGTCTAAACGTTATCTCATCCTCGAAGAAGAAACATAACTTCACAGTCACACCGTAGAGAGAAGAGAGTCATCTCTGGTGGTGTAGTCTGTGAAACACGAGCTTTCCTCTCTCTCTTTCTCACTCTCTCGGAAGTAAAAACACCGAGTGGAATTTTCTCTTCAAAAGCCGTATGTTTTTCTTCTCGTGGTGCATTTTCTTCTTTTTATTCTTTTTCTTTTTCTATTCGGTCGTTTTATTATCGAGAGTTATATTTTTTCTCTCTCTCTCTCTCTCTCTCTTTCTTTTTCTCTGAACTACACACGTGGCAATATGTCCTTCATTCGACTCGATCGTTATTACGAGCAAGCTTCAACATATCCCACCCATCCATCCACCCACTCACCTATTCATCCCCTTATTCCCTACACCCCATTCCCACCTCTTTTTCTCTCACGCATGTACACACACACTCACTTATTCACTAACTCATTCAAATATACACATATATATAGGGTGATTTACCAGCTCTTGCTACCTAAACAGCACCAAAAGTATGACAGTAGTAGAAGAGTGAACTAGGAAAAAGTTGCATGAAAAATTCAGGACTACAATATGACATTAGTATTTTTTTCCTAGGTTCAGTCATTTTCGAGATTTATTGGTCAACTTTGTTTTTTTTAAATACAATGTTATATTTAAATACTTATTTTCGGATAGCGGCTGGTCAAGACAAATCCAAATTTTTTCCTTGTCCACTTTTCTACTACTGTCATACTTTTGGTTCTATGTAGGTGTCAAGAACTGGTGAATCACCCTGTATACCCAATGTATATTTTGTCTTTTTAGTCTGTTAGTTTTCTTGTTTTTTTCTTTTCTTTTTTTTTTTTATTTCTGGAGGAAGAATGTGAATCCATCCGGTGTTCTTCTTCGGTAAAAGTAAATCGATGAAATCAGCGCGTAAATAGAAACGTATAGCCGGCAACAACGATATCTAACACGATGTTAGAATAGGGGGGGGGAGGCTGACTGGCTGGCTGGTTAAGAGTGGTTAGGAGTTATAGAGGGCTGGAGGGTTGGATGGATGGAAACTCGAAAGAGGAGGGGTTGTTGGTTCGTTCACGCGACGACGACGTATTACCAGAAGCACAGGAGGCATTCTCGGTTATGGCGATCGTAAAAGTCTAAATTACAGGTGCATACACCAAAAGAGGACCTTGTTTTATCTATCTATCTATCTCTCTTTCTCTTGTACACACATATACACACATATATACTTTGTTTGGAACGTCCTCTTCAAGTTTTGCATTGGCCAACCGATCGTTCGTCTGTTCTGCTCTAATTTTCACGCAACTCGTTGGAATGAGGAAATATATGTGCATGTGTATTAGTATGTATAAGTGTTTATGTATGAATATATGTATATATGGATACGTGCATGCATGGATATTTGCCATCTGTGGAAGAGGAAGAAATTTCAGTCACCCTTTTTTAGTTTCATCAACTGAATCTTCGAAACGTACGGTTTATGGTTTTTATTAAATAACGTTCTGTAAAAATTGTTTTTATTTTATTTCTTTTTATTTTGTTTTTTATTTTCTGTTTAATACTAGTTAAGTATATGGAAAATAAATGTTATTATTATACGGTATAATATGTAGTTAATAAATAATTTATAACTTGGTGTTCATTTATTTAAATTGTATAATAATATTTTTATTAAATAATAATATTTTTATTATTTATATTATTAAAAAAATGCATACATATATTACATATACATATATGTAATTATTTATGTATTTTTATTATGTATAAATTTTATTATATATGTTTATATATATATACAAATGTAGACATATCTACATATAAATGTATATTACTTATTTGACGCTTGCATAATACAGACATAAAATTACTTAACGTTTTGTGGATGTGTTCAGTTTGTGTCCATGTTCTTTTCTTTTTTTTTTCTTTTTTTTTTTTTTTTTTTTTTTTTCTAGGATTTAGTAAAATACACGTCAAAAGGAAACCAAATATAACATAATCTTTTTTATTTACACGACTTGTTGCACACCAGCTAGATTTTTCGCCTTTCTCTTTTTTTTATTTCATTCTCTTTTATATATAAAATTACCAAGGTGAAGGAATAATAATTAAAAGGTAAAAATAAAAAAATAAATAAAAAAGAAAGTAATAAAACGTACGGAATTCAAATTACTAAGTTGCGTGTAAGCGGATTGCATATATAAAAGCTGCGATTTGCTGTTATGTGAAAAAAGAGAGAGAGAAAGAGAGAGAGAGAGAGAAGAAAAAAAATTGCAGGTATTTTCGCTAATTACCCTATTCAAAATTCCGGAAACGTTTTCTACGAGCATCTCGGTTCTCTTTACATATATGTACACACAATGATGGTTGTGGATGTATATTCACATATACATATGTAATTAGTATCTACATATCTTTGATAAATTATATATCTCATAATTCTCCAGTTTGTTTGCAAGATAATTATACGTGCCTGTGAGAAAACGAAAGAATTAAGGATCCTAACTCATATATATATATATATTACGTATTTATATATTATATATTGATCATATTATAAATATTAAAAATATTTGTAAAAATCGAATGAAATATTTTTCAGTTCTATACTATATGTATACATACATATCTGCCCACGTACATGTGATATGTGTGTAGATGTGTCTTCGAAAAAATAGAGACGTCATTTTTGCGAGATATAACTGTAATTAAAAGTTTCCTTGTGGGATTGCATTTAAAAGAAAAAGAGAGAGAGACAGAAAGTAGGAGATGGTGGTCCGCAAGCGGAGACCGGAAGCGGGTAGAGACCAACCGAGGTGTATAGTGGTGGTGGTGGTGTTGGCTTTGACGATGGTGCGGAACGTGCGTAACGAGCATGTCGACTCGCGAATTTCTATGAAAATTATTGGGACTGTCAACCAACCCCCAACTCAACCCCCATCTATATGCTAGTATTAGTAGTTGTATAGTATTGGTGATGGTAAAGAAGGTGTTGGTATAGTGAAAAAGGTGTTGATGTTGGTGGTGGTGGTGGTGGTGATGGTGATGGGGTGGTAGGATCACGTGGGAAATGCAATTGTAAGTTTTATTGTCGAGTGCTTTTCGCGTTATACGACGACAGGGTAGATTTAGTTTCCCACCTATTCGAAATCTCGACGGGACGCCTTTGCATTATTAAAGCTTGTCCGTCGAAAGGTAAGCATGATTATTATTATTAATATTATTATTATTATTATGAAGCTTCACTGTTTATTTATTAACTTCTCCATCTCGTATATGTTCGTTTCGTCTTCAAAATCGATAATATTATTTCAAATATTTATTAGGATTTTTTTTCTTTTTCTAAACTTTCATTCGCATGAGTTAATTAAAAAGTATTTTATTATTTTTTTTTTTTTTAAGCTTTAGTTAGTTATGCATTATTAAAAAATTACTTTTTTTGATTATTTTATATTTGAACAAATAGATCATTAGACGTTATTTATTTTTTTTTTTGTATAATTAATAATAATAATTAAGATTTATATTATCATTAATAATGCACGTTGCAGTCAAATAAAGTACGATTACAAAGAAAGGGATGATCTATATAGGAAAGCTGTTAATAATTATTTATGAGTCTGGAAATTGTACCTACTATAGTCCTGTAATATATCTAAATAATTATTCAAATTTATTATTTTATACCATCGATTAATGTAAAACATCAACATGAGAAACAAATCAATAATATAACAGTTATAAATTTATTTACAATATCCATTATTTCATTTATTTCATTTAATATATATATATCAGTAAAATTAATTAACCCTTTAAAATATGGTTTCGTGGAGTCCTCGAATAAATGAAATGTTTGTTTTTTTTTTTAGACCTACACCGATTTTCAATTAAAAAATACATCCACCCTGTTCAACCCCTCTTCTTCTCTTTCTCTTGTTCAATACATGATAATAGTTTTCGTAATATTATTGCGTAATTTTTTTTTATTAATATCTTTGTATATAAAAATTCAGTGTCAGAATATTTGTCTACTTTTAACTTTGAAATTAGTAAACCGATCTTAATGAAATTTTTGTTATTTTATGTGAGTTTTTTCAAC
Source organism: Polistes dominula (assembly GCF_049000335.1). Classification (NCBI taxonomy): domain Eukaryota; kingdom Metazoa; phylum Arthropoda; class Insecta; order Hymenoptera; family Vespidae; genus Polistes; species Polistes dominula. The sequence goes on along the minus strand of NW_028301049.1, from coordinate 462,664 downwards.
TTACAATTAGCGTGTTCCATTTCTCTTTTCTATTTATGTTTTACGTTAATGGTTCAATATAGGATAAATATATTACAAATTTACATTAAAAGTATTCAATTTTATATTTCAATATTATTCATCTTATTATTATTAATAATATATATTATAAAAAAGTGTTTTGAATGAAATGCTCATGATTTATGTGTGTTTTAAAAATCTTTTAACTAATACTACTACTACTACTACTACTACTGCTATTATTTCAATAACGCTTGGTTCATTTTTCTTTTCTATTTATATTCTAAGTAAACGGTGCAAGCAGAAACAAGAGGCAATTGTAGGAAAATATTGTATACGTTTCTACCGTAGGAAGGGTTTTACATAAAACATCCGAGCTAAATTGATAATTTATGATTTAAGTAGAAAGATATGGTTGGGTAGATAAAACGAGAATATATATATATATATCTACCACCTAAGTATTATCCTCTGTACAATAACTGTATCAACCAACGAACATTGTACGAGTTCCCTTATGCGATGTGTAAGTTCTCTCTACGTTACCAACTTATTAAAAAATGATTATCTTCCGCTTTGAACAGGTAGCAAGATCTTCCAAAAAAAGAATAATATACTTTTATGAGAATTATGGCGTTTTCTCAATATAAGAAAAGTCGAATTATTTTTTAAAAATTTCACTGTAAAAAGAAAAAAGTAATATAAAATTATAACAAATTACTTTAATGATCAAACATTTGATGAACAATTAAAAAATTCCAAACGAAATTTAACAAAACAATTTTCACTTTCATTTCATTCAATTTATTTTAATTATTATTATTATTTTTTTTTTTTTTAACATCTCAGAAGATAAATAAATGGACAGGAATAATAATAATAATAATAAATAAAAAATATTTTTTAAATGATTTTATCATATCGATAAGCCGATTTTCATCGAATTTATTCTACTGTATCTTTTTTTTGCTTCTTTTTTTTTAATTATCTTACGGTAGAAGATAAATGTACAAAAAAAAAAGGAATATTAATCATAATAAATAAAAAATAATTTTTCGAACAAATATCAAAAAAGATATATAATACTCGTTGAATTTTATTTTCATTTTATGATATTCAAATATATTTCTCGCATAATATAATAAAATAACCAACTACGAAGGTACAACAGCAACAACAACAATAATAATAATAATCTAAATCTAACGCATTATTATAGTTTATGATTACGGCTAATTAAAGCTCACGGAAAGCATATTAATTTTTTTTTTTTTTTGCTACGAGATATGCAGAGATCGTTATGCAGATCGGACAAGTGAATTTTTGAAATATGTATAAACGTGTGCTGCAATGGGACTACTGTGGAACTACGTTGAACGTTATTTTATGTTTTTGAAAATGAGAGAATGAGAGCGAGAGAGAGCGAGAAAGAGCGAGAAAGAGAGAGAGAAATGATCGGTGTTATTTCGAAATTGATACGAATATGTTAAAAAGAACAACCTATGGTCGTTTGAATTCCAACGTAATCGTTGACAGACACGCGTGGGAATTTTCAAACAAATCATGTACCATCTTCCTCTCCCCCCCCCCACCTATAATAAAATTTAAAAACAAATTTGTTTGTTATTAAACGTCAATTTGTTAATGTATATATATATATATACTTGGATGCTTCGGCCATGCGATGCTGTAGATTTGTTATGAAATGTTGATTTAATACAATTTTAAACTATTTATTAAATTATAGCAACACACAAAATAATATCACAATTACAATGAAATACATAAAATAAAAATATTTAAAAAAAAAGTAAAAAAAGCTTTATTTAACTACTTATTAGCAGTCTTTAAAACCACATAAAATTTTGGTCATTTAATTCCAAATATTGTATTGTATTATAGTATATTATAATATTATCAATATAAACAATTAAATAAATACATAATCAGATATTTAATGTAAATTTTTCCTACGATAATTGTCAATATTTTCCTACAATTACCTTTCGTTGCACCGTTAACATAAAAAAAAACAATAATAATAAAAAACATTTTTTATTGAACTAATAATTAGTAGCCTTTAAAAACACATAATAAAATCTTGGCCATTTAATTCAAAACATTGTTATAATATATTATAATATTATCGAGATACGGAACAATAATTAATAAATACATAAATCAAATCAAATGGTATGGAAATAAAATGATATTAAAACAAGGAACAAAAATACCAAAACAAAAAAAGAAACAAGTAAAAAAAGTAGGCAAACGACATCGTGTTACTACTCGTTAAGAGATACAAAATTTGAAATTCTTTTATCAACGACACCCACACACGCGCTGGTAGAGAGAACACCCCAACCACCCACTCAATCCCACCCTCACCTCATCTCACCCCATTTCTCTCGTATCTCGAATACGAATGGAACTGGGTGGTTGAGAGGGGCTGTGGGTTGGGGGGGGGGGCTTGAGTTTGGTGGCGTGTCTCCTTAATTTAACGTAAATAAAATTTGTCAACGCGCATCGTAATGAAAATGAATAACGAACGAAAAACGTAATGAATTTTTACCCCGACCGACTACTATCATCCTTCTCATGTTGCGTTGTGTTATGTTGTGTGATGCGCGCGCGCACGCACGCACGCACGCATGCACGCACGCACGAGAGTGTTAATTTGAAAGATAAATACGGCATTCGTTCTGTAAATTAACAATACTTCATAATGTCACACGCAAATTTATTCGAAGTGTGTGAAGCAAAAGCATATACAGTGAAATAAAGAAAGAAAGAAAGAGAAAGAGAACAATATCGAATAATAAAATCATATACATAAAAAACTAGTAACTCGTGTGTGTATATATACAGGGTGATTCAACAGATCTTGCCACCAAATAATAAAAATCAAAATAAATCAACTCAATGTATCTGTGGATACACGTTTGAACATCATTTTGAATGATTTTATGTGAACGCATAAATTGGAATTTTTATTTTGAAGTGGTTTTTTCGTGGTTAAGGGATTTTTTTTTATTTTTTATTTTTTTTTTGAAAGAGAGAAGGTACCAATGGTTTTGCTGTTCTATCTTCTGTGTTGTTAATTAAAATAAAACTTTATCTTATATGCGTGCTTTTGTCAGATGATACGTACCTTCGTCAGAATATTATTTTTTGTTTGTTTTTGTATTCTGACAGATTTTAGACTCGTCCATCATCGTTGTGGTTTTTGTTTGCTTTTATATTTTAATTCATTCTTTAACGTAACCAAAATAATTCATTTTCTCTTGGAAAATTACGATAGTCTAGTTAAATATTTAAATATTTAAATATTTCGATTTAAAACAAAACAAATATTAACGTATGTGCTCATATAATTATGAAAGTGGTAGTCTAAGTCCAAATTAGAAAAAACAAAATATAAAATGTGTTCATCATTTATTTCACATAGCATTATTTTCAATCAAAATTTCGAAATTAAAAAATAAAACCACCCACTATTTTGAATTAAATCCAAGATATTATTTTCTTCTTTCCAGTTTAATGTGCTTGATCCTTTCAAAAAAAAAAAAAAAAGAAAATAGAAAAAAAAACAATAATAAAAACGAAAAACCATCTCCTTTCCAAGTTATCTTATCTTTTTTTTCTTTTTCCTATCTGATCTTCTCGTCTTTCTCCCTTTTAGAAGGAAGAACGGGTATGCAGATTGTGAAGAAGGGGGTAGTAAGGGGTAAGGGTAGGGGTAGTAGGATGTGAGTAGACTAAAACGCGATACTGTTGGCCCGTGTTGGAATTACTGGCTCGCTGGTATAAACTTGCGTGCATATATCGAGTGGCGTAAAACTGGAGAATAGTACGCGAGGGTTGAAGGGGGTGAGGGTTTAGGTAGGTTGTTAGGTAGTGTTAGTGAAGTATAGTACTATTATTTGGTGTAGTAGTAGGTATAGAAGTAGTAGTAATAGTAGTAGTAGGTGTAGGAGTAATAATAGTAATTGTAATGTTAGTATAGAAAAAGTGGCACTGTATTATAATTTTATAAATTTTAATTTTTTAAAGGATCAAGTTTCTTTTCCAATTTTCTTTTTAAAAGAAATTGGATTTCAGTTAAAAAAAAGCAGTATTTTATTTTGACAAATAATAAAAATGTACAATAGACAGCACTGTTGTACTATCTACTAGTAGTAGGTGTAGTAGGTGTAGTGGTAATAATAGCAATTGTAGTAGTAGTAGTAGGAATAGTAGGAGTAGTAGGTGTAATAGTACTACTACTACTACTACTACTACTTACTAATAGTAAGAGTTTTGATAGTAAGAGGAATATGTTGTGAATGTGTGGGTGTGGGGGAAGGGGTGGTTTTCACGAAAGAGAAGAGAGAAACCGAGGTTTATTCCTGAATTTGGCGTTTAAATCCCCACGTCTATCTTTCCTCTCTCTTTCTTTTTCTATTTTTCTTGTTCTATTTCACTAGAGTTATCTTTTTCCGTCTAACATTCAGTTCGACCCTGTTGCCACCAGCAGCACAGAAATGGTGGTCGTTCATTTTCGTTTCTATATGAGAGACTGGTTTCTCTTTCTATTTTTCTCTCCGGAGGGTAGAAGAGAGAAAGAGAGAGAGAAAAAGGGAAAGAGGGAAATAGAAAGGAGAGAAACCTGAAACTAGAATTATTCTCGTTGGATAGGATATTGAAATTTTGAAATCGATAGTCGGATGACAGATCTTCTATTCGTATGATCAATGTTCAATGAATAAATACAAAAATCGATTTATTCTTTTTAGCTTTTTTTTTTAACAAGAAATCGCGTAAGTTTGTTAGGTTTAAATATATATATATATAATACTTTTGAGGATTATTTGAAGTTTATTTTAACACTTTAATTAATGGCCGCACGTGTACGCAGTCAAACGTCGTTCAAAAAATATTTTCTTATCTCCTTTTCTTTTTTTTTTTTTTTTTAATAAGGATTGTTATATAGATCTTATTAAAACTTTGTACTATTTTTATTTTACAACTTGATTATTTTAAACAAATGTTTCATTTTCTTTTTTATTTTATTTTAAAACGCACAGAATTTTACAGTTTAAAAGTTCGTGCAGGTAACATTCAAACTGTTGAAATTCTTATAAAAGTTTCCTGTAATTTTTCGTGGTATCTTTTTCAAGGCAAGAGTTAAAAGAAAAAAAGAAGTAACCACATAAAACGCCAAAGAAGTGAAATCTAGGGCGAATTGTGTTAAAAAAAAAAAAAAACTCTTAACCTTCGTTATTTGAACAAATTTGCGTCATCCTACGTCATCGTGAAAAAAATGTATGTGGGAGGAAATGTTGTATGTGTGTATGTGTGTGTATGTTTAAACTCGGAAGGTATAAATCATTATTTTGGCCGATGTAGATGTTAGCAAACATTGTAAATCTTTATTCGTAGTTTTAAGGGGTGAAACAAGAGGATAAAGAGGAGTAGGAGGATGAATAACAAAAGAAAGAGAAAAAGAGAGAGAGAGAGAAGGGGGGTTGTTTTGGGGAAATAAAGCGTACGTTGAAAGCTTATATTTTGTCGGATTGGTTCATAGTATGCGTTATTGTTGTTGTTGTATTTGTTTTCACGTATGCGTTTGGAGACGCTTTAAAAATCCTCGACACACGAGATCGGTTGAGGGTTGGGGTGGAAGGTAAGGGTAGAGGGGTTTTGCTTAAATTTATGTTCCTATCCTATCTGTTAGGTGTACATCATAAATATCGCTAATAATTGTGTCCCCGATGTGTTCTCTACTACGAGATTTATTTCATTCGCAGACTATAATTTGTATAGTTGGTAAAGAGAAGCTCACACGCAATCACGCATGCGCACAAAGTATATCGATTACGATCTATGTTATGATTGATTAATAAAAAATAATACGAAAGAAAGGACACAAAAAAATGAATTAAAGATGTATTAGAGAAAAAAGGGTTGGGGTGGAGGATTAGTATTGCGAGATTTTTTTTCCAATGGTAGATTTAAAAAATTCAGCAATATTTCTTTTCTTAGGTTTACATAGATATAGTCATTTTGCAATATCGTGAAATGTTTTCTAAAAAGGAAATAGAATAATTTAAACAATATTTTTTGTATTACGGTTTAACTTAGGTTATAGTAATTTTTGCACCACACACTCATTTTTTTGAATGGAAACAAAAAAAAATAAACTGTATTCCTTTTTTCTTAGGATTACGTAGGGTATAGTAATTTTACAGTACCGCAAGATTTTTTTTCTAAAAGGAAATAAAAAGTATTAAACAATATTTTTTGTATGTTTTTTTGAAAAATAAATACAAAAAGAAATGATATATTTTTGTTTCGTAAGTTTACTTAGGTTAGTAATTTTACAGTACTCACAATCACAAATTAAAGAAATGTTGTATTTTTCATTTTATTTTTTGGTTTTCCATTTTTCCTCGATCAAACCGATTGCTAGGCTTTAAGTAAAAAACAAATAAGCCGCGTCAAAATTCCATTGGGGTATTGGTAGAGTGGAGAGGGGGTAAGGCCCTCTCAACTAAACGAATCGAATTTTTTTTTTTTTAAACGGAAGTTGCTGAAAACGGTTTAGTGAAAAAGAAAAATAGTTAAGGTACTTTTTTTTTTCTTTTTACAAGTTCGTACGAGTTTTCAAAGAATGAAGAAGGGAAAAAAATCTGTTCTCTTGGTAGGTAGACTAAGAAGAGAGAAAGAGGGGGAATAGAATTCCTCTTAGTTTTTCTACGATTTCAAACATATAAAACATATACTAGGGATTTTTCACGAATGAGGGTTAAGGTGGGGATGGAATACTAGAGAGTTGGGTATTGGAAGAAGTGACGAAGAAAAGACGAAAAAGAAGAAAACTTGAAGATGATGACGATGATGATGAAAATGTCGGGGTTTGGAATACGAAAAAGGGAATTTCACGCAATTTTTTTTTTCTTATATTCGTCTATCAAACTGGGGTACAACACCGTTCAAGAGGGATCAAATAATAGGGTGGTTGGTAGTTGGTCGTCGTGTTGACGGGTTATATTCTCTCCAGCAACCCTGCAGAAACAATAAGAGAGCGTTACTCCAACGTTTAGAAAAAAAAAGGAAAAAAAGAACAAGAAAAAATGAAATTGGAACACCAACCAACCAACCAACCAACCAACCAACCAACCAAGCTAAGAAAGAAAGAAAGAGAGCAAGAAAAAGAAATAGGAAGAAAAAAAACTGTTTCGGGGGTTGCTAGGGGAAACCCATCATCCCTCTGATTCCCAACTACTAAACTTCCCTTCCTTTTCCCTTCTCCTACCATCAGCACCCATCCAACAATAATCCCACTTTAAAAAGTGGTTGAAATCAACGGCTCGCGCGTTCCACTCTATCCGAGAAGAAGAAGAAGAAGAAGAAGAAGAAGAAAAAGAAGAAAAAGAAAAAAAAGAAAGGGTAGGAAAAATGAGAGAAATGTGGGTGGTGGAAAGGGGTAAAGGGAAGCGGGGGTTAAAGAACATGTCTAGAAAGCCAGCAGAACAGCATCATCATCACCACCAATAGTAGTAGCAGCAGCAGTAGCAGCAAGAAAACTAACAACCGAGACACCACGAGAGTCGCGTGTGTTCCTCTATAGAAATGAACTCTCTACACGGGGGTTGAACAGTAATGACCCGCTATTATTGTCCCCGTTTTCGCATTTCACTCGCACTCGCACCTCTACCTACCCTACCCCTACCCTATCGTCCAATCAGCACCGGGTTTATTGGCTTTTAATTGATTACAAATGACGGTTTGATTGGTTTTCTCGCTCCCTTCTCTTGATCCGAACTTCCCCCACTCCATCAATTCTCTGCCACTTCGATACCATTTCCCCTCAACCCCCTACCCTTACCTACACCATTTGGATTTTCTTTCTCTATTTTTCTGTTTTTGTCTCATTCTTTCATAGGGTACGTGTTCAATCCTTCTTCGTATCGCTTTCTCTTTATGAACATACACATATACATATACATAGAGGCTGGTGGTGGTGGTGGTGGTGGTAGTGGTGCTGGTGATGGTGTTAGTGGTGACTGGTTTTTCCACCCTAATGACGTGTTACCATGGCGAACAGCAGTACTTTTTAAAACGCGATAGGAATTAATACACGAACTTTTTACACTTCCCTCACTTTTCTGATTTTCAATCGATATCCTTTCAAAAAAAAAAAAAAAAAATAATATATGTATATATATTTAATAATTAAATTTAATAATTAAATAAAATTATTATATTATATATTTATATATAATATTATATATAATTATATACTATATTATATATTATTATGTAATAATTAGATTTGATTTTAATTATTATATCAAATCTATTATTATATATGTATATTATATTATATAAATATTATATAAAATTATTATTAAATACAAAATTATTTTTTTTTTTAAATATTATGTTGCTTTCATTTATTTTGTCGACTAGAAATTCGTCAGATCGTTATCGTTAAATATACGCGAATTTGAACAATCGACAATACGTATGGCTTATAATAAATAATTATTATTAAAGATTGGTATAATGACAATTAGCAAAGTCGGATTATGGAAAGAAATGAAAAATCTATAATATTTTTATTATCGAAAATGAGCATTGTTACCGTGATAAAATCCAAAAGTATTACTCCGATATCGTAATTCATTTAACGAAAATCGTAGAGAGAGAAAGAGAGAGTAAAAGAAGAGTAGGGGCTTGAAAGGGAAAGAGAGAGAGAGACAAGGACAGAGAATATATAAAATTTTATATAGGAAAAGATTCGATGCGTTTCATTTCGACTGGATATACGATAATTATAAAATTCGCGCTGTGCTCGCGTTGCCGTCAACATTAATGAATTATATCGGATTTGCTCTTGTGGAATTATATAGTTTTATATTTTATAAAAGAGTTATACATATATATAGAAATATCTTTATGTAGATTTGTGGGTGTATGTAGATACTACACTTGATTTATATATTTATATACTGGATGTAATAAAAGTCTCTTTTTTCCTTAAGAATTGTTAAGACATACAAAGTACAACATTTGAATGAGTTTTGTAATAATTGATAGAAGAAAGTTTATATAGTTTTATATTTTATAATATATTATTTTATAGAATTATACATATACATATAAAAATGTCTTTGTATATGTGTGTACAGATACTATACTTGGTGAAATCATATATTTATATACCGAATGTAATAAAAATCTCTTTTACTTCATTACTTGAATACCAATTACACCCCTTTAAATTGTATTTTACGATTTATAAATCGGTAATTTAAATCATAGAAAGTAATTGCAAGTACACAATATAATTTACCGAATATACACACTGAATATTTAATTTAAATTACGAATGGGAACGATATAGAATTTTTATTTTAAAACAAATGCAAACAATTAAAATATATTTATTTATATTATATATTATATTTTATATATATAGGAATATAATATAATAATCTATCTCCTATAATAATCTTATATAAAATATTTACATATAACAGTTAATATAAAATATAATAATATATATGTAAGAATAATTAATAAATATTTTTATTTAGATTTAATATTGAAGAAAAGAAAACTTTTGAATCTTGCATCCTGCATTACTGGAAAATAATACTATACAATATGCGTACATAGTTTCTCGACATTTTTATAAAGAAGAAGTGGTGGTGGGAAAATGAGGAAGAGGAAGAGGAGAAGGAGGAGGAGAATGCTTTTAACGTTTCGTAGGAAATGGTGATTTTCGTATCGATATATCGATATCTCGTGAGGTTGTTGCAATTCGCTAATTACGATTTAACTCTTTGCGTCGTCGAAAAACAACCACCACCAGTATCCGTTGTTGCATTTCGTTGCATTGCGTTTCGTTGCGTTGTTGAGCCTGTTTCACAAAGCTGAAAATTTACGATTTCGTCGAACGAGCAGAATTAAATCGAAATCAATTATTCGAATTATTTTCTATACTATAATACATACGTACCTACATATATATATATATATATATATATATATATTTTTTTTTTTTTTTATCATGTTGTTGTTGGCTTACTTTCGTCGTTAAAAATTCAACGATCGATAAATATAAATGATGATAATTAAAAAGAAAAAATAAAGAAGAGAAAAGAATAAGAAAAACAAAAAGAACAAAAAATATATTCTTTTTTAATCCGACTATTTTCCCGAGGGTTATTTTCGCGTGATTCCCAAGTGGTGCTTTCTCTGTTTATAAATACCGGGAGCTAATGTGTGTGTGTGTATATATATATATATATGTGTGTGTGTTTTGTGCTGGGGGTGACCGAATCGCGAGGAGGCTCGAAGGGGTGTCTCCCGAAATTGAACCGACAGTCTTGGCTGAGGCCTCGGGAGAGACAAATAAATCTCCAGATCACGTCGGACCACCTCACTCGTGTTATAAATCGTTTCTTTTTTTTTTCTTTTTTTTTTTTTTTCAATTTTACTTTTCATTACACGTTTTATCGTAAATTTTATTTCACAACAGTGTTCTGATCCGGTGGTGGTAGTAGTGGTGGTAGTGTTGTTGTTATTGTTGTTGTTAATCATTCGTAACTATTCGTTTTTTTTTAAATAATATATTTTTTTTTTCTTATTAATCAATATTTTTTATTTCATTTCACTACTATTATTAACACTCATACAATTGAAATAAATTATTATAAAACAAAACAAAAATTGTTTCAAGTCGGAGGTTGAAAAACATATTACTTCTAGTGTTTCCAAAATTAAGATAAAATATGTTGACATATTCGACAAAAATTAAGTAAACCCATATACAGCTTCATGACACCATAAATCGGTAAGAAAACGATCTTGTTTAGTAAAATCCGTATGATTAACAGTCAATAATTAATTTTACTAATTTTATAATTAAAATTTAATTATACTAGTCCTCAATCCTTTTCTCGATGTTTTAATTATTTCCTTTAAAAAAATAAAAAGAAAAAAAAATAAATTCAATGAATTATTATCGCGTGTAAAAAAGAAAAAACAATACGAATACAACGAAAAGAAGAGGGTTGGAAGGAAAGAGGGGGTTACTCGTAAGGTATCTTCAGAAAATATCTCACAATATATACTACAACTCCTCACTCCTCAGAATTAGTTTCGTGTTCGATATCATCGTACTAGCGAATACTGGTAGCCTAATCGAAATTCTGCGAGAACGAAGAGAAAGATAGGTAGAGGAGAAAGAGGGTGAGGAAGAGTGGAGGGGGGCGGAGAAACAGGAGGAGGAGGAGGAGGATAGCTAAACATAGAATGTGCAGTATGACTGATGAGAGATAGAGAGAAGTGCCTATCGAGTATCTGTTGGTGTTCGGTAGGAGAATGGGAAGGGGAAGAGGGTGGTGGTGAGAGTGGTGAGTGAGTGAGAGTGGGTGGTTTCGAGGATATGGTAGTTCGTGTTTCATGAAAGGCTCACGTATAAAGCTTGGAATTATAAGATAATCCAGGCACGCGTGTCGCCTAGGAAATTGCTGCGGTTTCGTTGGTTCGTGACAATATCGCTGATTGTACGTTACGCCGAATATATATATATATATATATATATATATATATATAGATGTAGAAAGATAGAAAGAGAAAGAAAGTAAGAGAGGGTAGTATGCACGATTCATTCTCTCGTAGTTTGTTGTTCCCATCGTTGTCTCTGGTATGTGTACTAGTATGAGGAAGTAACTACTATACCAACTATATATATACGTATATATTATCTATCTTTTCACCACCCACTACCACCCACCTACCAACCCTTCCTGTTACCCATCTTCATAATCGTGACTGCGTACGAATAAAGCAACAGAAATCGTGTCCCATGTTTGTTACCTGATTTCGTGATAATATCAATCAACTATTATAATTGATCTTTGATAATCTGATCAACGTTTTTTTACAATTGTTCATTTATTTTTTATTCGTATATTTTATTTTATTTATTTTTTTGTTAAATAAAATAATAGTTCTCTATTAACACCTTAATGACCTTACTTGTATGCAGTCAAACGTCGTCAGGGTTGCGTCAGGGTTGTGTCATAAAATATTAACACATTCACGGCCGGCATTGTTTTGTCGATAAAGTAATAATTTTTTCTATTAAAGTATATAACGTTTCTATGCATAGGAGTAGTAGAGTATATGCAAAGTTTCTTGATACAGTTTATATAATACGTTCGAAAATTCGATCACAGGAGAAAGGTGTGTTTAGGGAAAATGTTCTAGGCAAAGGCATAAATAATCCCTCCGTTAATTTAGCCGAAAGTCTTGTGCCATGTCACGTGGCACTTACTACTACATCTGATCGAAGTTTAAATGTTAAAATCCCGTTTGTTTCTCTATCGTTGCGTTGATTTTCCCGTTTGTTGCCTAAAAGCGTGCAAACAGGTACATACCTTAGATATCCGAAAAAGGGATTTAAGAATCGATAGAGAAACAGAGAGAGAGAGAGAGAGAGAGAGAGAGAGAGAAAGTGAACGATATATACTCTACATGTGTGTACATGTGTATGCGAGAGAAAGATAGAAAAGGATGTTGAATGGTGTCGAGATAGAAGCTGAAACATCGACCGTTAGACAAAGTGTTCTGCTAAAAGAGGAAAGAGAGGACTGTAAAGGAGTGTGAGTAACAGCAACAGCAATAGGAGGATGAGGAAAAAGAGGTGGAAGAGGTAAAGGGGTAGGGAAAATTCGCAGTTGGTGGAACCCCGAGCCAGAGAGTAACTGAAATTGCTTGCCAACCTGCTGCTTTTCCGACCTCTACACAACCGCGGTTCGTGTAATCGCACGATTCACTCAGTTTCTCTCGGTAACACGGCAATGAACTGCTCGTCCATATGTACATATGTAGAACCACGTATATATATAGATATATATTTGTTTATATAAGTATATATATATATATATATATGTATAGACCACCTACATACATTTGGTCTTTGCTGAGCAAGGTGCAGGACCACGTATATATCTATATAGATGTATATTTGTATGTGTAACTATATATGTATATGTGTATATACCACCTACATATATATATATGGTCTTTGCCGAGCAAGAGGTGGACTTATAGGAGAATGAAACTCCAACGATTTAGGCGTGCTCAGCTACAAGTGGCTGCGAGTAAAGTGTAAATCCGTGTGTTCAAACTACCACGTCGGTGTTTGTGTGTACGCAATGTTCTGTATAGTTGTGTTAAACGTGTAAAACATAGGTTTATCTACTACTACTACTACTACTACTACTATTATAACATAACATAACAATAACAACACTTGTAGAGAGAGATACATGGAACGAGGTGTCGATAAGTCGATTAACACGATTAGATTATTCCTATGAATGGTAAACGTTATACTGTTGGATATATGATATATATAATAGAAATGTGATTGTTAATATTGAGTTACGATTTTCTAATACATTTACAAATAGATATGAAAAATTAAAATGAAATTCCTATCTTCAAAGTAAATTTTTATATTTGATTTGAACCCTTAACTTGGTCGTCTGATTTTTACATTGAAGATTCTCACTAACCATAAGTTACAAGTGGTTTCAGTAAATATACAACAAATTAATTTTATATATAATATAATTTTATATATTAATATTATATATTAATATTATATAATATTATATAATTATATATAATGATATTATTATTATATTATATAAATTTATATATAAAATATATTATTAAATATATATTAGATATATAAAATAAATTATTATATATTATATAAATAAATATATAATTTATTATATATATTTAATTTATTAATTTATATTAATTAATTAATATAAAAATTAAAATTAATATAAAAGTATTAATATAAATATATTAACACATTATTTGTAAGTCACAACCGATAGGAGTTAAATATTCCTGTCAAAAGTACAATTCAAAATTTACTTCAAATAAAATAAGTTTCCAAAGATACATGTACACCGGTTGTGGTGGTTGCTTTACGTTGAATAACTGGAATAGGATCGGAATAAAAAAAAAAAAAAAGAAGAGAGAGAGTCGAGAGAAATTCACAACGAAGGGAGTTGAGTTAGAATATGGGAGGGGTTGGGTTTGACACTGGAGTTTCCGTATAATCAACCAGCTCTCGTATTTATGGTCGAGACCTACCCATCGTTGCTTGGTACTGCTGTATATTCGGTCACAACGTGTATGCGTGCATGGGGTGAGGTTGGGGTAGGGGTAGGGGTAGGGCTTTCGGTGTATATACCCATTCCTCATTCCTACGTTCTCTACTCGACACACAGGGCTATTAAATTTGGAAACTCTATATGGCCGGCTGACTGGCTGAGCGTACACTGCTGGCTCGCATCAAAACCATCCCCAACACCCTTCCCACCCCCTTTTTCCCCTCTTTCTCTCTTTCTATCTTGTTTTCTCTTATGGATTCTCGATTCATCCCTACCTGTATGTCCTTCCCTTCTCTTCTTCTTTCTATAGTTGGTTGGGCTAGGGGGTGTAAGGGTGTATACATATATATAAGAGTGCATATAAAGGTGCATATAAAGGTGCATATATATATACACTTTTATATATATGTAGGCACGAAATGGGCACACGTAGATGTTATTGTACTAACTCGAATTTCCTATTGCGTTTTATAAGCTCATCAAAGTTAATGGCAGATGCGTTCTATCATCTCTGACAATTCCTCAACAAATGCAGAAATTCATAGCTAAATCCTGGACCCCCATAACATTCTTCTTTATTTTCTGCAAATATAATCTTAAAACTTTTTTTGTCAATGTATTAGCCCTTATCGGACGCTGGTAGGTCTTCGATGACAAGAAATGTATATATATATATATATATATATATATATATTTCTATTTTTATTAATATTATTTTTTATATTATATATATTGAAAATAGAAAAATATTATATATTTATTAATTAATAAATATTATATTTTTATATTATAATCTATTTCTATTAATCTATATTATGCAATTATAATGTATTTTTTATTATTAGTTTAAAAATATTCAATGTTATTTATCTACAATTAAATATAACATTTCTTTTTATTTTCTAACATCGATTTATTATCCACATAAATTATATAACAGTCACGTATTTAATTTTTCAAGATCAATTGAAAAATTAATCTAAAAAACTAATCATACAATTACATGCAAGGATATATGAAAAATTGTTTCAGTGAAAGTTACTTTTTATTTCTTTTTCTTTTACGTAGAAAAAGAAAAAACAAGGGTAGCGTCTCTATCCATCGATCAGTTTAATTTCGTAGAAATTTTAGGATCATTTTAGACACGGTCAGCAGACCGGTGAGATGCAATCTTATCGCGTATACATTCGGTGTTACGACTTTGAGCGATATTCAAGTTGCATGCTGTAACGTGAGTCAAATCGTTGTTTCTACTTCACTTACCCTCCTTCTACCCTTACTCCACCTCTTCTTTCTCTTCCTCTTTCTCCAACCCATAACCCATCGGCTTATTCTCGAAGCTGCGTTTCAATGCTCGACTACGCGAAGCAAAACCACCCTGAATACATTAAACACGTAACATCGCGTTAAGATAATCGGGTTAATACACGAGATTCGTGGCGAGTTACAACGCAGTTGGATTGGTCGTGTTGTAACGTAACGACTAAACCCTTACCCCTTCTTACCCCCTACCCCTCCTCTCACCAGCCTTATTATCGTCGTTAACTTCACGAGATAAACCATGTCAGACCAACGTTAAAGCTCTCTCCACGCTCACTCACGTACCCTTTACTCTCACTCAGTTACCAAAGCTTCGTAAATGTCGCGTGCAAAACAATTGGACAACACAGCGGTACCTTTAAATGCTGCTAAGAGATAGGTGTGAAGTGTGGAAAGGTGAATTAATTTCACTTTGGATCATATTAGATAAATGATACATTTATTGATAACTTCACTGTTAATTATAAATACACAGGGTGTTCTAAAGAAAATTATTCATTATTTTTTGGGTTGTCTTGAAAGTTCGTGCCGATTTTCGATAGATGTCATTAAAGTTCTTTTGCTCAAAGACCTGAAAAATTCTTTTGCTAAAAAACCTGAAAATTTCCTTTGCTAAAAAAACCTTATGTGTAATATAATAATTTATTTTTTAATTGTCATCCTTTTTCTGAAATATTATAAAAATAGAAATTAAATTAAAACAATTCTTATATTTGATTGATGTTATAACTGCAAAAATATAAATTATTAATAAAAAAAAAAAAGAAACATTATAAAGTAATTAGTTTCTATAAATTTGTTACATGAAAAGGAATCAAGGAAAGAAATAAACAAAATGTTGATAATATGAACAATTTCATAGAAACTAATTACAATTATAATGTTTATGGTAAGCGGTCTTTGGCTGGATTTTACTTGCAATGGAATGTATAGCATATCAAAATATGTTAAACATTACATAAAAAGTAAAATACCATTGCCCAGGTCTAACCACGAGGAGGTAACCGCTTCTGAAGACCCAAGAGGGATGTGCATCCTACAGATGCCCACATCCGAATATAATTCAAAGGAATGTACCTAACTCTTAGGCCCCTCCATAAGAGTACCATCGGAAAAAATCAATAAAATTATTATTGAAAATACAAGAGAAATATTTTATTACTAAAAAATACAAAATGATAAACAAGGAGTGCAACCTAAAAAGAAATTCAATATAACCATCAATGTTACTTAAAATTAACAAACTTTAGAATAATTTCAGTATATGCACATAGGCAAATTACAAATTACGAATATTTTATATTTAATAATTTTTAATCCTCCTAAAATATAATATAAAAAAAAAATAAATATATATAATATTAGATGTGGTACCTGTGAAAAAAAAAGGAAATATTAGATGGTACCTGTAGAAAAACAAAAGAAGATAGATAAAAAATAACTATCATATGCATACGATGCTAGAGAAAAAAATAAAAAAAATTAAAATACTTTAATTCTTTTTGCAAGTAATTATTTTATATTACCGTTTACCATAATTATAGTCCTCTCTCTTCTTATCTGCTTCCTATTATTCTTGCATGTAATATTGCATTGTCTTTATAATTCATCCTGTAAATAAAAAAGTAATAAATAAATTAAAATACCACCCGTTTACCATAACTCAGTCCTCTTTTGGTCCATTATCCCTCTCCTCTTGGATACTCCACTATTATGAGAAACCTAGAACAAGAAGAAACCTAAAAAAAAAAAAAAAGAAAAATAAAGAAGTAGAGAAGGAGTGATGGTTGGTGGGGTGAAATTCAAGGTAAGGACATGATTTTCTCCCAATTATTGGAGGTAGGAGAAAATCATGGCTCGCGTAGGGCAGGGTTGCATCCCTGAAGTAGACCTTTCTTTGCGAAGAAACCAAAGAAAGAATCTACCCGCTACCCTTTAAAAAAAGAAACTGAAAACGAACCTGAAAAAGAAAAAGAAAAGATTATTTGGGAGGTCTGAAAAGATGCAATGAATGCATCGAAGGGCAAGTTCCCGATGAAAAACCCGATGCACTTACAAGTGCATTAGAATTAATCATATTCTGAAACAAAATAAAATGAAAATTAGGTTTCTAATACCTAGAAAAAAAGATATATTAAAAAATATTATAAAATAATTAGTTTCTATGAATAAAATGAAGAATGAAGAAAGGTGTGGGGTAATTGGAAATGAAAAAATGATATGATATTAAAGTGAGGGGGGATTCTAAATGGGATTGTACTCTATAAAATCAAATTTATCAAATACTCGATTTATTTTTGGCAATAAAAATCTCTCGTAGTTGGTGGTGGTAATTCCAACGATGTTCACCTATAACACGAAGAAAACTCTATTAATTACTTCCATTCTTAAAAAACCACTATAAATTATTGACGAGCAAAATAATAAAACAATCAAAATATCAAATGACCAAAGAGCTATTCGCAAAAATTCAACCATGCTGTTGAATTTGCAAATAACTCATTGAGTCCATAGTTGCCCTCTTGAGCCACAATTAAGTGGGGGCCTCTTCGGCAATTAGCCTCTTCTTTCTTGATGCCTACTGTCGGACATTCCCTACGTGCGAGCATGAAAAGAATCATTGACCAAAAACGTCAATCGTTCCCAAAAAGTATTCTCATAATTTAGCATGTTACAACGATCAATGATATAGAATTAGAATCGTCCCTGATTCTAAATTATAAAATGAAAAAAAACCCGACCTAACCAAACCTAACACAACCCTGAAAATAAAAATGTGATTAGTAAAACATCCTGAGCTTTTTTTTACATCGAAAATAATGATTACCTTTTGATCGAGAGATATCTCTTCGTCGAAAGGAATATTATTAACCATGTAAATTATCGATTCTATTCTAATACCATATCGTTGTAACATGCCAGATTATGGTCCTACAATTTAGAAACGACTTCAAGACATTTTCACCCAATTACTCTCAACTGCTTATAAAACTAATATAAATGAAATATATTTCATATTACAATACCTATGAAATAATTTCATTTATTTTCTATCATACATACCATTTTGCAAATAACTCCGATGTTCGTTATAACTCTGTTAAATAATTATTACAAAATAAATTCGCGTTTACCGTTAGCTATCCTAGCTCGTGGACAATCAATGAACTTAGAGTTCATCGAATGTGCACATATTACACGAGCACATTTAATCGAATGTCCGAGCAGTTAATTGAGCTAATCCATGACACTTTGCACTATTACTATCAAGTAATAAAAACGAATTGAAAAAAAAGTAGTACTAAAAATGCATTGCATTTCTTTGCAATAATTTTATTTAATTTATATTGAATTATATCAAACATTTCAAAGACAAAATCGCGATAGTGCGAAGTGTTAAACCTGTTATACTTAAAACTAAGTATCAAATTCATCAAAGATTTTGCGAATTTAATTTCGATTATATCTCGTTCGAGATAGAATCGAAGTAAAAATAAATCTTTCAAATGGTTGCAAATACCTTTGAATCATGATACATATTAAAAATGATAGAATTGTCACAAAATAAATTTACTAAGCAAGCATGATAGAATAAAAAGATCAAATTTTGTGACAATTCTATATAAAAAAACCCGGAGATGGGACTTGCACTATCAAAGTGCAAGTGTACCATGTGCTTTTCCGGGGTCCTACATACTTAAAATTAAAGTTTCACAGTCACTCAGTAAAAAACACATGCATACCCACCCATTCACTCCACGGTTCTCACACACTCCACCAGGGTGCAAAAGCCTACACTAGAGAGCATGCCCCGGGGCACCTCCGTCACCCTAGTTCAAACGCGTATTTCTAAACTTACATGCTAATAGGTTACGTACCAGTTGCTGTAATCGTCTGTCAAGGCTAGTGATTATTGCAAATAAAACTACTGCAAAATACAAGTATACACTAGTATATGTGCATACTAGTTATATACGTGTATATTTCCACAAATAAATGTGGGTGTCTCTATTATGCAAAACGGTTATTAAAAAATACAAAATTCGTATCGCACGCGTGACTCTACAAGTTATTTTTATTTTAATAACTTTTTCAAAAATACGCGGTATTATACGTATCCCGAACGATGTACAATGCACCACCTACTACGCACACACAGGTGCACTGTACACCGTGCAATCACTAGCACAATGACAGCCGCCAAAGGAAAACTTAAGAACTATAACCCATGCAATCTTTTTCTCACCCATACGTGTAACACCTGGGTAACACGCATAGATGAGAACGAAGCGTGCATAGGGGGAGAAAAGGGGGAATTAGTATATTAGTTGCTGAAAATCCTAATCTAAAAAATTGATTAATACATTTAAATATTCTCAAATAAATCTAAGCGGGCTATGACTCTACAAGTCTTTAAGACTTTCAAGAAAAAGATATTAAAAATTGAAAATAATGAAAAAACCTCGGACGACTTCTTTGATTAAGTTGGCTGTTCTAATTAAAGAACTGGGCTTTTTTAGCCGCCACTTAATTGCCAGAGTCTATCCGTTCGCGAAAGGGTTTTGTCTTCTTGCTCATTTATTATATCGAAATAAATCGCGATTAAATAAACTAAGTACGAAGCAATGCATGTAAGACATTTATTACATGCTTTATTGGTACGAAATCGAGTAAATTAATACTCGATTTCACCACTACTAAAACGCGAATCAAACACGTAATAAAAAATAAAAGTGCATTTAAGTAATTTGCACTGTAAATTAAAATGAATTTAACCGATAAGACAAGAAGACCTATCCTAAACTAATGAAACATACATACAATGAAATATACAGTTTCATGAGCCATTCCAACAAAAGGAATAATCCTTTTTTGGAATAAACTCATGCGCTCGTCAATAATTTTTCTTGTAAAAATTACAACCAGTAGCTCGTGCCGATTCGGACCTTTCATCCTCGGCATGATTGAGCACTGGAGGGACTTTAAATAAAAACTCAGGGTTTAAGAAGTTCTGCGATGGCTCCAAAACACTCCTACTTCGTAGAAATTAATCCCAGCTGCATCCCTCGTCCATCAGGTCCATCGGAGAATTTCTTGATGCACTTTCCTTGCAATCACTCACTCACTCGCGTGACTCTAATAACGCGGTAAACGAATATAAGAAACTATAGATGAGTTTCTTATCGCGAAACCGAAATTTCCCTTATACGGCGAACAACACTGACTCTACATACGCGTATAATTTGAATTTAATTTACGCCCGCTCGGTCACTGACTCTACTTCACGATCAAAATTGTACTTTTTAATTAATCGAACAAACACTGACTCTACTTTAAAAACTGCATTGCACGCAGTCAAATGCAAACACACGAAAATTTCACTCCCGGTCACTTCACTGACTTTACTTACGCGAACAGTCTGTACGACTGTTATAAATAAAAAAAACAACTTTAAACGAACAAATACACTATTGTAATTAACTGCATTGCTCGCAGTTATAGATGATTCTAAATCCGTGATATAAAAATAATATAATATAAAAGAACAAACAATGACTCTATTTCGCGATAAAAATTTGATTTTAATTATTCGTACAAACACTGACTCTACTTTTACAACTGTATACCGGACAGTTGAAACATCAAACACTAACACGTCTTACCTGTGAACAGAAAAAGTAAAACAAAACGATTAGAATCATTGTTATTATTTCAAAAATCATATAAAGTTATTAATGAAATGTTTAATAGAAAAGTTAACTTACCTTTTCATCTTTTTAGATGATGCCCGACAGGTATCCCACCTTTAAAGATGACGATGCTGTAGACGGTTCAAACGACGGAGAAACTTCTACGTGTTTCTTATCGCGAACACGGCACTGACTCTACTTCGCGATTCAATTTTACTTTAATTATTCGAACAAACACTGACTCTAATTTTTATTAACTGCATTGCACGCAGTCAAAAAATTTTGGATGACGATGCGCGCGCGTTTCAATCGAATAAAAGAAACTATCGGAGTTTCTTTTCCCGAACAAAACCGAAATTTTTATATACGGCGAACAAACACTGACTCTAATTCGAGATTTTGTTGAACGATGCAAAAAAACGATCCCTTCATTGCCAACACGCACGTTTGCAATGGTAATCTGAAACAGAAAAATGAAAAAGAACTATTAATATTATCGTCATAATATAAAAGACACATTAAAATGATCATCAAAATGTTTGATAGAAAATTTATACTTACTTGTAGTCTTCAGTGATGAATGCCCGATGGGTCTCCTACCCTTAAGATGACGTTGACCAGTAGACGGTAACGAAAATAAAAAACTATAATAAAGTTTTTTATTACAAACGCGAACGCGAACACGAACACGACCGAGACGTGTTTAAACCGACCGCACTACACGTCAAAAAAATCGACTGAAAGAATTTACATGATTAAATTTACAACAAAATAAATCGAGTATTATTATGTAAAATATAATATGAAGGGAATATTTAAGGGAAAGTAATGAGAGGAATGTGAATATGATATTAATTAGGAAAATGAAAGAAACCAATTATTATTATAATATTAATGATAAGCGGTCTTTAGCTAGATTTCACTTGCCATGGAATGTAAAACATATCAAAATATGTTAAAACATTACATGGAAAGTAAAATACCATTGCCCAGGTCTAACCACGAGGAGGTAACCGCTTCTGAAGACCCAAGAGGGATGTGCATCCTAAAGATGCTCACATCCGAATACAATTCAAAGGAATGAACCTAACTCTTAGGCCCCACCATAAGAGTACCATCATAAAAATCGTTAAAATTATTATCGAAAATACCAGAGACAAATTTCAATACTAAAAAATACAAAATGAGATAAACAAGGAGTGTAATCTGAAAAGAAATTCAATAGAATCATCGATGTTACTTAAAACTAACACACCCTAGAATAACTTCAACTTATAGAAATACAATCTATATAGATTTATATACATAATTTTCAATCTCCATAAAATAAAGTATAATAATTAATAAGAGTATACAATTAGGAGTTGTTCCATGGAACCTATAAATAAAGAAAATACATTAAAAATAATTATCAAACACGTTCGATGCTAAAAGGAGAATTATATAACGATACAAATTTTCATTTTATTTATACAAATAATTATTTTATACTATCTTACATTACCAAGTCCACTTCTTGTTTCTTTTTGGTCCTCCTTTGGTCCACTTGTGGCCGTTTCCTTACAATAGTTCAATCTGCAACATAAAACAAAGGGATAAAAAAGAGTTAAAAAATAAAAGGGATAGGAAAAAGGGGGGATAGGTATAACTTTTAAAGCGGAACTTTTCACGATTTTTTTTTTAAAGTGGTTTCCCCCCGATTGGACTAGTCCACTGACTCTAAATTTAGGAGAAACCTACACTAAATGTTCAGTCCAACACCGTATACTATTGCGAACTTACGGAAAAGAATCCTTGGGTCCGTCTAACAATTAGCGGAAGATGTTTTCCCTTACAATGAAGCTTCAGTTTCCCATACTAAATGCATATCTATCTATGCATATCAAAAAGCAAAAAAAGAAAAAAAGACGGTAGTTCCAGCTTCAAAGTTAAATGAACATGATTCTATCCTTGGGAGTAAGAAGTAGAATCATGGCTCGCGTGGGCAGGGTCGCATCCCTGAAGTAAATTCTTTATTTGTAAATGGTACCACCCTTTACGAATAAAAAATTTACCCGCTACCCATTAAACCGCTTCTGAAACAGAAATTTTAATGATTATTAATACAATTTCATTTGCAATGTAAGTAATTGGAGTATATTATATTACCTTCCGATCTAGGAACGCAATCAAGTTGAAGACAGTTATCTGATAAACTGAAAAAATAAATTCATTTTAAAATTATTTTCTATTCAAAGTATATTAATGTGTATGTAATCGTTTAAACCAATGTATATGCGTTGAAACAATCTGAAAAATAATTAAAGTATATTAAAGTAATGAAATAATTATTAATTAATTGATAGAAGTATCGATTATTATTTAAAAGTACGGAATATATTTTCGGAGTACCTTCCTCTTCGAAATGCACTAATAGACTGAGCTGTTGTTCTCTAAAACAAAACATTGATTAGAAAGTTGTTTATATGACTTCATATATGTTGATCATGTGTGCAACGGTAATTATAATTCTAATAAAGAAAATTCAGTATTATAACGTACAGATTTTATTATTTTATTTATTCTAAAGTAAGTATTTTATTGTTCATGCGCAGTGATGACTTCGAGTGCTAAATAATGCTGTAATATTAGTAGAGTGTATTAGAGTAATAAAATAATTGTTAAATAATCGATAGAAGTATCGATTATTGTTTAAAAGTACGAGATAAATTATTGGAGTACCTTCCTCTTCGAAATTCACCTATAGACTGACCCAATGTTCACTAAAACAAAACTTTGATTAGAAAGTTGTTTATGATTTTTCTTATGTTGATTATTTCTGCAACGGTAATTAAAATTCTAATAAAGAAAATTCAATATTATAACGTACAGATTTTATTATTTTATTCATTCTAACGTAATTAATTTATTGTTCATGCGCAGTGATGACTTCGAGTGCTAAATAATGCTGTAATATAAGTAGAGTGTATTAGAGTATTAAAATAATTGTTAATTAATCGATAGAAGTATCGATTATTGTTTAAAAGTACGAGATAAATTATTGGAGTACCTTCCTCTTCGAAATTCACTTATAGACTGACCCAATGTTCTCTAAAACAAAACTTTGATTAGAAAGTTGTTTATGATTTTTCTTATGTTGATTATTTCTGCAACGGTAATTAAAATTCTAATAAAGTAAATTCAATATTATAACGTACAGATTTTAACATTTCTTTCATTCTAATGGAAATAATTTATTCTTCATGCGCAGTGATGATTCTGAAACTAAAAATTATTCTGTAATATAAGAAGGGTGTATTAGAATATTAAAATAATTTTTAATTAATCGATAGAAGTATCGATTATTATTTAAAAGTATGGAATATATTTTCGGAGTACCTTCCTCTTCGAAATTCCCTTATAGACTGAGCCGTTGTTCTCTAGAACAAAACATTAATTAGAAAGTTGTTTATATGATTTGTTTTTATGTTGAGCATGTATGCAACGGCAATTATAATTCTAATAACGAAAATTCAATATTATAACGTTCCAATTTTAACATTCTTTTTATTCTAATGTAATTATTTTATTGTTCATGCGCAGTAATGAGATTCCAAATGTTAAATTATTGGTAATGTAAGTAGAGTGTATGAGAATATTAAAATATTTGTTAAATAATCGATAGAAGTATCAATTATTGTTTAAAAGAGGGAAATATATTCTCGAAGTACCTTCGTCTTCGAAATACACTTAAAGACTGAGCCGTTATTCTCTGCAAAAAAATTATCTTTAGAAAGGTATGATATTTCCTTTCAATTGCAGACTTGTTTGAAATAGACATATTGTGAGATAGTAGAAACCTGCTTTAAAAAATAAAATATGCATTATAACAAAAATAATTTTATCCTGAAATAAAATAAAATAAATATTACAATAAAAGATTTCTTGTTTTATCGGTGTAATGCCTGTAACATTATAAAAGTTATTAAAAAACATTATAAGGTAATTAGTTTCTGGAGATGAAATGGATAGAAGGAGCCAAGGAAAGGAATAAAAATCTGTTCATTGGAAAATTACAGAAACTAATTACAATTATAATGTTTATGGTAAGCGGTCTTTGGCTGGATTTTACTTGCAATGGAATGTAAAACATATCAAAATATGTTAAAACATTACATGGAAAGTAAAATACCATTGCCCAGGTCTAACCACGAGGAGGTAACCGCTTCTGAAGACCCAAGAGGGATGTGCATCCTAAAGATGCTCACATCCGAATACAATTCAAAGGAATGAACCTAACTCTTAGGCCCCACCATAAGAGTACCATCATAAAAATCGTTAAAATTATTATCGAAAATACCAGAGAAAAATTTCAATACTAAAAAATACAAAATGAGATAAACAAGGAGTGTAATCTGAAAAGAAATTCAATAGAATCATCGATGATACTTAAAACTAACACACCCTAGAATAACTTCAACTTATAGAAATACAATCTATATAGATTTATATACATAATTTTTAATCTCCATAAAATAAAGTATAATAATTAAAAAGAGTATACAATTATAAGTTGTACCATGGAATCTATAAATAAAGAAAATACATTAAAAATAATGATCACACATGTGCAATGCTACAAAGAGAATTATATAAAGATACAAATTTTCATTTTATTTATACAAACAAATATTTTATACTATCTTACATTACCAAGTCCACTTCTTGTTCCTTTTTGGTCCTCCTTTGGTCCACCTGTGGTCGTTTCCTTACCATAGTCCAATCTGCAACAGAAAACAAAGGGATAGAAAAGAGTTAAAATATAAAAGGGATAGGAAAAAAGGGGGGATGGGTATAACTTTTAAAGCGGAACTTTTCACGATTTTTTTTTAAAGTGGTTTCCCCCCGATTGGACTAGTCCACTGACTCTAAATTTAGGAGAAACCTACACTAAATGTTCAGTCCAACACCGTATACTATTGCGAACTTACGGAAAAGAATCCTTGGGTCCGTCTAACAATTAGCGGAAGATGTTTTCCCTTACAATGAAGCTTCAGTTTCCCATACTAAATGCATATCTATCTATGCATATCAAAAAGCAAAAAAAGAAAAAAAAAGACGGTAGTTCCAGCTTCAAAGTTAAATGAACATGATTCTATCCTTGGGAGTAAGAAGTAGAATCATGGCTCGCGTGGGCAGGGTCGCATCCCTGAAGTAAATTCTTTATTTGTAAATGGTACCACCCTTTACGAACAAAAAATTTACCCGCTACCCATTAAACCACTTCTGAAACAGAAATTTTTAATGAATGTTAATACAATTTTATTTGCAATGTAAGTAATTGGAGTATATTATATTACCTTCCGATCTAGGAACGCAATCAAGTTGAAGACAGTTATCTGATAAATTGAAAAAATAAATTCATATTAAAATTATTTTCTATTCAAAGTATGTTAATAGGTATGTAACGTTTAAATTAATGTATATGCGTTAAAACAATCTGAAAAATAAATAAAGTATATTAAAATAATGAAATAATTAATTATTAATTGATAGAAGTATCGATTATTATTTAAAAGTACGGAATATATTTTCGGAGTACCTTCCTCTTCGAAATGCACTAATAGACTGAGCTGTTGTTCTCTAAAACAAAACATTGATTAGAAAGTTGTTTATGATTTTTCTTATGTTGATTATTTCTGCAAAGGTAATTATAATTCTAATAAAGAAAATTTAAGATTATAACGTACAGATTTTATTATTTTATTTATTCTAAAGTAAGTATTTTATTGTTCATGAGCAGTGATGACTTCAAGTGTTAAATTATTCTGTAATATAAGAAGGGTGTTTTAGAATATTAAAATAATTGTTAATTAATCGATAGAAGTATCGATTATTGTTTAAAAGTACGGAATATATTTTCGGAGTACCTTCCTCTTCGAAATGCACTAATAGACTGAGCTGTTGTTCTCTAAAACAAAACATTGATTAGAAAGTTGTTTATGATTTTTCTTATGTTGATTATTTCTGCAACGATAATTATAATTCTAACAAAGAAAATTTAAGATTATAACGTTTGAATTTTAACATCCTTTTCATTCTAATGTAATTTTATTTATTGTTCATGCGCAGTGATGACTTCAAGTTTTTAATTATGCTGTAATATAAGAAAGGTGTATTAGAATATTAAAATAATTGTTAAATAATCGATGAAAGTATCGATTATAGTTTAAAAGTACGAAATATATTTTCGGAGTACCTTCTTCTTCGAAATACACTAATAGACTGAGCTGTTGTTCTCTAAAACAAAACATTGATTAGAAAGTTGTTTATATGACTTCATATATGTTGATCATGTGTGCAACGGTAATTATAATTCTAATAATGAAAATTCAATAATATAACGTTCGGATTTTAACATTCTTTTTATTCTAATGTAATTAATTTATTGTTCATGCGCAGTGATTACTTCGAGTGTTAAATTATGCTGTAATATAAGAAAGGTGTATTATAATATTAAAATAATTGTTAAATAATCGATAAAAGTATCGATTATAGTTTAAAAGTACGGAATATATTTTCGGAGTACCTTCCTCTTCGAAATGCACTAATAGACTGAGCTGTTGTTCTCTAAAACAAAACATTGATTAGAAAGTTGTTTATATGACTATTTTTTTATGTTGAGCATGTGGGCAACGGTTATAATAATTCTAATAAAGAAAATTCAGTATTATAACGTACAGATTTTATTATTTTATTTTTTCTAAAGTAATTAATTTATTGTTCATGCGCAGTGATGACTTCGAGTGCTAAATAATGCTGTAATATAAGTAGAGTGTATTAGAGTATTAAAATAATTGTTAATTAATCGATAGAAGTATCGATTATTGTTTAAAAGTACGAGATAAATTATTGGAGTACCTTCCTCTTCGAAATTCACTTATAGACTGACCCAATGTTCTCTAAAACAAAACTTTGATTAGAAAGTTGTTTATGATTTTTCTTATGTTGATTATTTCTGCAACGGTAATTAAAATTCTAATAAAGTAAATTCAATATTATAACGTACAGATTTTAACATTTCTTTCATTCTAATGGAAATAATTTATTCTTCATGCGCAGTGATGATTCTGAAACTAAAAATTATTCTGTAATATAAGAAGGGTGTATTAGAATATTAAAATAATTTTTAATTAATCGATAGAAGTATCGATTATTATTTAAAAGTATGGAATATATTTTCGGAGTACCTTCCTCTTCGAAATTCACTTATAGACTGAGCCGTTGTTCTCTAGAACAAAACATTAATTAGAAAGTTGTTTATATGATTTGTTTTTATGTTGAGCATGTATGCAACGGCAACTATAATTCTAATAACGAAAATTCAATATTATAACGTTCCAATTTTAACATTCTTTTTATTCTAATGTAATTAATTTATTGTTCATGCGCAGTGATTACTTCGAGTGTTAAATTATGCTGTAATATAAGAAAGGTGTATTATAATATTAAAATAATTGTTAAATAATCGATAAAAGTATCGATTATAGTTTAAAAGTACGGAATATATTTTCGGAGTAACTTCCTCTTCGAAATGCACTAATAGACTGAGCTGTTGTTCTCTAAAACAAAACATTGATTAGAAAGTTGTTTATATGACTATTTTTTTATGTTGAGCATGTGGGCAACGGTTATAATAATTCTAATAAAGAAAATTCAGTATTATAACGTACAGATTTTATTATTTTATTTTTTCTAAAGTAAGTATTTTATTGTTCATGCGCAGTGATGACTTCGAGTGCTAAATAATGCTGTAATATTAGTAGAGTGTATTAGAGTAATAAAATAATTGTTAAATAATCGATAGAAGTATCGATTATTGTTTAAAAGTACGAGATAAATTATTGGAGTACCTTCCTCTTCGAAATTCACCTATAGACTGACCCAATGTTCACTAAAACAAAACTTTGATTAGAAAGTTGTTTATGATTTTTCTTATGTTGATTATTTCTGCAACGGTAATTAAAATTCTAATAAAGAAAATTCAATAT
The DNA here is from genome assembly GCF_049000335.1 of Polistes dominula. Taxonomy (NCBI): domain Eukaryota; kingdom Metazoa; phylum Arthropoda; class Insecta; order Hymenoptera; family Vespidae; genus Polistes; species Polistes dominula. Next base: position 433,426 of record NW_028301049.1, on the reverse strand, counting down.
TATAACGTACAGATTTTATTATTTTATTCATTCTAACGTAATTAATTTATTGTTCATGCGCAGTGATGACTTCGAGTGCTAAATAATGCTGTAATATAAGTAGAGTGTATTAGAGTATTAAAATAATTGTTAATTAATCGATAGAAGTATCGATTATTGTTTAAAAGTACGAGATAAATTATTGGAGTACCTTCCTCTTCGAAATTCACTTATAGACTGACCCAATGTTCTCTAAAACAAAACTTTGATTAGAAAGTTGTTTATGATTTTTCTTATGTTGATTATTTCTGCAACGGTAATTAAAATTCTAATAAAGTAAATTCAATATTATAACGTACAGATTTTAACATTTCTTTCATTCTAATGGAAATAATTTATTCTTCATGCGCAGTGATGATTCTGAAACTAAAAATTATTCTGTAATATAAGAAGGGTGTATTAGAATATTAAAATAATTTTTAATTAATCGATAGAAGTATCGATTATTATTTAAAAGTATGGAATATATTTTCGGAGTACCTTCCTCTTCGAAATTCACTTATAGACTGAGCCGTTGTTCTCTAGAACAAAACATTAATTAGAAAGTTGTTTATATGATTTGTTTTTATGTTGAGCATGTATGCAACGGCAACTATAATTCTAATAACGAAAATTCAATATTATAACGTTTGGATTTTAAAATTTTTTTTATTGTAATGTAAGTATTTTATCGCACCCAACCAGTGATGTCTCTTCCTGGGTTAAATTGCGAAGGGGAAATGATGGGTGGATAAAGATGGGATGGAGGGGTATTTAATCATTCAACATTCTTTCTTCGCGACGATATCTAACAAATATATAAAAATATTGCATTCGCTTATAATATTTTTATTTTCGTCAATTTTTAATCTAGTTAATTTGTGATCTTGAAACCCACCGCCCTTCCCCCACTTCAACATTCTGTTAACACCTGGCCTTCTTCAACGGTAAATTAAATGTCGACGTCTTAATCGCCGTTCATTCCAAATTTACATTTCTGCTAAAACATTTTCCTTTTTTCTTTTTATTTAATTTATTTTTTCTCTTCCATTCCTTTTGTTTCTTTTTTCTTTTTTTTTTCTCTATACGGGAAGCTGAGAGTTCGCGACACACGGGGATGTCTTTTATTCGATTATATCGATTCAATCAAACAACAAACGTTTAGACATATTTTTTTTTTTAATTTTTTTATTTTTTGTTATTCGTATCCGCAAATAAAAGCAGATTTAAAGGGGGGAAAAAATAAATAAAAAATAAAAAACAAAACAAAAGAGTGAGAGAGAGAATTTTTCTCTCTCTGCAGCTATGGAAGGGGTTGGGGAAAGTTAAGAGATGAAGGGGAGGGGGTGGGAAGAAAAATGGCAAATTCCATGGACGATTTTCACGATCTCTGTAGCTTGAATGACACACGACGGATGGCGATGCGATGGGTGGTGGTGGGCGGGGGGTGAGTCGGTTGGTTCCGTTCAACAACGAACCAAGTATAAACGTGTGATGCGTACACATCGATGGAAAAGGGTAAATGGGGGTGGTGGAGGATTTGAGGGGTAGTCGGGTCGGTCTTCAGGGTGTGATACTACAAACCCATGTCGCGTCATTTGTGCGGCGGTTAAAACACGCGATCATAATCCTCTCGGGGGAGTTTTATTCGACTTTTAATAGAGCACAGCGCGCTATTTGATTTTGCTTTACGCCCAGCGAACTACATCACACATACAAACGCAAACACATATATGTATATGTATATATCATATACAAACACATGTTCAAAGTTATTTTCTATATCTATTCTAGTTTTATTTTTTTTATTTTCATGTATGGGTTTGTGTTGTGTGTATATGTTCGATATACAACACGACAATTATGTATGTATGGGTATGTATATATATATGCATAGAAAATTTCAATTGACGCAGGTGAGCGCAAATAGTCCATCTAACGATCAGTTAACATTTTTTACTTTTTTTTTTTCTTTCTTTCTTTTATTACAGTTTTCTATTATATTTGTGTGGGTCAGTATATATTGAAACAGATTTTATTGATAAATATTTTTAAATACACTATTAAAATAATTTAGTTTTATATGTTTCTATTAATAAATATTAATAAGTATACTATTTTCTATCAAACATATTGCAATAATCTGCTTTTATATTCTTTTAACAAATTCGTGTTTTATTATTCTTTTATAGATAAATATATTGCAATATACTATTTTCTATTAAGCATATTAAAATATAATCTGCTTTTATATTTGTCCATTAAATTCCTGTTCAACTCTAATGATGATTATGATGATGATGATGATTATACGAAATTTTATGATTATATTAAAAACTTTTAAATTTTGATCTTTTAAATAATTATCGTTGACACAAATTTTGATTTTAATACCTCGACGAAATGTTAAGTTTAATTAAATATATTCAATAATTTCATTTCTATACAATTTTTATAAGTCTCGTGAAAAAAATATTATTGAAAATACTTAATTCAAGTAATTTTTAGATAAATGTATTTTATTAATTTTCATCTCCCTCTCTCTCTCCAAAAAAGAAAGACAAAGAAAGAAACAGCAGTTACGAGTAGTACGTTCACGATGGACCTTTTAATTATTTCTTTCGAGAGACTTTAATGCCCAAACGAGCACTCGACCAAAAGAGAAAAAGAGAACGAACAAGAGAGAAAGAGTGAGAGAGAACACCTCAAGCGATTTTATATGATAATTTTCGAAAGCGTTCGGTTAAATTATCGAAAAGTTGACATAATTTATGGTGCCAGGAGAATTTTCAAACAAATTCGTACATTATTCGTTATAAATCTCATTTGTCTTTTCACTATTTTCCATGTATATGTGGATATGTGTACGTTGTCTCGTTTTCTACTTCCCCAACATGTACAAGAGTGATAGAGTAAGAACAAAAGAGAAATAGAGAGAGAGAGAGAGAGAGGGAAACAGAGAGTAATATTTTGTTTCTGTATTTGTTCGAATACTTTTATGATTGATCAGAAGAGTCGAACGAGATACATCATAATAAACGTGACTGTTGGCTACTAACTCGTTGTTACCAACCTGTCTGTCTCTCTTTCTCTTTCATTCATCTCGAGCATATGCGTTAATTGTTTCGTTCAAACAGTCATAGCGGATGAAAAGCATTAATAATATCGGAAATTACAAAAGAGTTTGCTAAATGTATATACACGATTCGTGTATACATATATAAATATATATGAACATGTATATATCTGTGTGTGTGTGTATGTGTGTTTATATATATTTATATTTGTGTGTAATACAAAGAGGAAATTAAATTGCGTATTGGACACCTGCATGAACCCGTTAGCAATAACTAAAATTAATATTTTATTGACATATTATTGGCAAATCCCAGAATATGTCAGAGAGAAATAGAGTGTATGTGTGTGGGCGTGGGTCTGGGTGTGGGTGTGTAGAAAATGAATTTTCTCGTTATAACCCTAATCACTATTATTCCAAGAATATACTTATTACGTTTATTATAATAATACATGTACGTTTTTAGGTATTATATACTTAATGAGAACGTATATTACGCATTATAAAGCCGAAAAATCTCTCAAGAGTATTCTCGTGTGAAAAGCATATTGAAAATCATGCGGTGCGTTATAATCGTTCTACCGGAATAACCGGAAAGAAGCTTTCGTGGCTTTTGATACTGAAATATTAGCGAGTCGGATTATATTCGACTGCAGAACTGTGTTCAAACTTATACATGCATATATATATATATATGAATGAACTGGATAGGGAAAATGTTATTTAAATATTTCGCTTGTATAGTATACTCTTTTTAATAGTCAATCAGATTATACCTTCGAATATCGGATGTGTATAATATATATATATATATGTATGTCTGTGCTGCTGTTTTTCGTTTATATATAGAAAATGTTTTTCAATTTTTGACTATTGCCAAATTTTTATACGAATTTTTTTTTTATTTTTTTTTTTAACCCGAACGAAAAAGTTTCATACATATATTATATACACATGTATAAATATAAATAACTTTGTCGTTTTTTAATTCTACCTTTTTATTTATTTATTTATTTTATTTTATTTTTTTTTCATTAACATTTGCTTGCCTCTTAATTTTATTTACAATTATTTGTTCATTTTTGTTCTCTTTCTTTTTGTTCTCTTGCGTTTAGTTTCTTTTCTTATTCTTCTTTATTTTTTTCTTCTTATTTCCTTTTCTTTTGTCACGATATCTCGAGTATATATTTCTAACTTAGCAAACTACCATAATCGTTCGGTCGTGCAAAAAACTTCGTATTCGATTTGTATCTTACCACGAAAATGGAACACCGTGTATATATGTATACATATGTGTACTTATTATACTTTCCATAAGGTAGATTTCTTTTCTACAGGTGTGTTGGTTATCGTTGTGAACAAGATTTTATCTTAGAATTTCTGGATTACAAGCAAACGAGCATATCAAATTTGACGATAATTTTGCTTGACATTGGAAAAATCATTGATCATGACATCAAATTAACTAATTATTGAAACACCTTATGTCATTTCTCTCGATATTGTAATTTATTTTTTTATTTAAATCGATAACTAACAAAAAAAAAGAATTTTCAATTCGGAATATTCCAAATATTACACATCGAAGTATTAATAAATTTAAATTATGATTTATAATAATAATTGGCACAAAAAATGATAAAAGAAACAAACTTGTAATATAAAATTTAGGTAATTAAATTCGTAATTTAAATTTGTAATTAAAATTTGTAATTAAAATTTGTTGCCTTAATTTGTTTTTTATAATTTGTAATTAAAATCGGTTATTTTAATTTCCTTGTTTTAAATAATTTTTAATTAAAAGTTGTTGCTTTAATTTGCTTTTTTTAATAATGTGTAATTACACTTTGTTACTTTTATTTTGTTTTAAATAATTTATAATTAAAATTGGTTATTTTAATTTTTTTGTTTTAAATAATTTGTAATTAAAATTGGTTATTTTGATTTCTTTTCAAATAAGTTGTAATTAATATTTGTTCTTTTAATTTCTTTTTAAATAATTTCGAATAAAAATTTTAAACTTCAGTCGTGATTTATTCGATATCGAATCAAAAATGTAACAAAAAATAAACAACTATGATTTGATTTTTATGATTGAAGAATGGCAAAATCGTCTTGAGTAGAAACATCGAACTTGTGTTAGAGTTTGATATAGGTGGTGAGAACTGTTTCCCTACCTCTGTAGGGTAGGTTGGTAGGTAGGTAGGTAGGTAGGTAGGTAGGTAGGTAAATGAAATAGGTCGTGAAGGGTGGTGTGTGCAGTCTCGTAGGGACTTTAATTAATCCATCCTTCTAGTAGAGCTCTTGTGTTAGGAAGCTGATGTTGGAAGCTAGTACTGTTAGTTAACCCTTTTTCTCTCCTTCTCTTTCTTTTTCTTTTTTTTCTCCCTTTTTTCAGTTTCTCTAACACATATGTGTGTTGTGCATACATGCAAGTAAAGATTGTACGATGCAAAAGCTGGTTCAACGACTCGTGGGAAAGAAACTCTCTCTTTTTTTCTTTTTTTCTCTCTCTCTCTCTCTCTTTTTCTCCTACACACTTTTTCTAATTCTAGTTTATATTGTTCACGTGTACGAAACTCATTCTCTATTTTTTTTCTCTCTCTTTCTCTCTCTCTTCGTTTCTCATTTGAAGTGTTTTTCTCCTCCTTCCCATGTTCGACTTTAACTACCCTATCCTACCCAACCCAACCCAACCCAATCCTACCAAGAGGAATTTGATCAACAGAATAATATCCAAGTACTTTTCTACACAATAACATTTTTGTTTTCAGTAAATTTTAACTATTCACTTTTTGTTACTATTTTTGCTTTTTTTATTAATTTATTTACACGCATTTTTACACGTCTTTTTTTGTATCATGACCTATTCTGATCATTGTTCTGTTGTTTTTTGTTAAGTATTTGATCGTTTTAGTTGTTCAATGTATAGTTCTGATAGTAGATAGACTCTTACTACTGATTAGAATTTAAAAAACTTGATTTGTGTGACGTAATGGTATTTTTATCTTTCTTATTAGGTACAAGTACACTTCCAACAACACGGCATCATATAACATGGTTTTTTTTTTTATAACACAAATCATAAATTGCAGGAACCTTCGTACAATACGGCATACTATAACATAATTTTGCTGAAACACGATAAGAAAATTGCGACAAATCTTTATACAAGATTGTACTTCTATAGCATTAGATAACACCATTTTTATTTAACATATTTAGAAACTGAATTATTTAAAAATATTAACGTGAAGGAATAATGAATCATGCAATACAGTTTTACATAACACGATATTATCTAGAAAACTATCTAATATGTTATAGAAATTTACCTGTATTTGATTTGTCTACTTGCTCAGTATATAATTTTGATAAACTTTTACAGCTAATTAGAATTGGAAAAATTTATGACGTTTTGATGACGTAATAATATTTTTTCTTGTTTATTGAATTTTTGATCCTTTCTACTTAAACGATTTATGGTTCTAATAAACACACCCCCTATAACAGTATACAACAAAAAAATAATTAGTTTTCTGTCATTTTGATTTTCTTTTTCTCAATAAAAAACAAATTCTCCAAATTTGTTAATTTCCTTATAATAATATCCTTGTTTATACACAATTACATAATTATATTAAAAAACAATAAAGAATGACTGTTTGAACGAATCAAAGATCAACCAATCGTAGAAAAATATTTTGTTGTTGTTCCCTAACTAACACATGTATATACCTGAAACGTCTTTCGTGTGATTCGTAATAAGATAAGATGAACTAATAAAAAAAGAAATATAAAGAGAGGATAAAAGCGTGAAGATAGGATAAGATCAAGTGACGACGACACGTTCTTCTTCTTCATTGGTCGTAAGAAACGCGAACCCCGGTGGAGATTCTTAAACGCAACTTCTTCAAACTGTAGGAACAGAATGACGACGTAGACGAGGTAGAAAAAAGAAAAAAAAAGAATTTACTAAAAGAGATTCTTCCCTCTTTTCCATCGAAATAGAAAAAGAAAAACTAAAAAAAAAAAAACTTTCGTCTCTTTTCTCGGCGTTAGCCGATAATTCTACGCGACAACTTAAAAGGGAGAAATAAGAAAATACAAAAAATACAAAAAAAAAAAGAAAAGAACGAAGAAGAAGAAGATGAAGAAGAAGGAAAAGGTGGATGACGAAGAGGAGTAGAAGGCTGAAGAAAAAGGAAAGTAGAAGGGATGGGGGTTGAAGAAGGAGGGGAAGGGGTAGTAGTATGAAGATATCGAATAACGCTTGAACTGAAATCGCTGCTGAAACTTTTTAATTGATAGAGTTCGAATGATATGACGACGAGCCCGGATAAAAAAGAAAAAAAAGAGTGATCAGGGGGTGGAGTAGGGGTGGGAGCTAGTAAAGGGAGATAGTTAAAGAAGAGGCGATACCCTACCTACTACTACTTCTCTTGGTTGTTGTTTGGTAAGGTAAAAGTTCGCAAACCTGTATAAAGTGTATACCTGAGATATAAGTATAAAGTAGGAAAGAATTTTGTTAACGGGCCTTAAAAGAAGTAGCAGTTGTAGCAAAAGCAAAAGCAAAAGCAGCAGCTGCATAATAGTCACGCATCGTCGCGTACAATTTTCACGGTCGGTTGTGCAACGACGAGCAAGCAACACCTTTACTAAGACGATCATTTTCTTTTTTATACCCTGTTTCCCCTTCTTACCTTCCTTCATTTATAAAATAAATAAAGTAGACAAAAAAACGGTAGTTAGATAGACAGTGGTAGGAGGAGTTGGATTGGTAGGAGTGGGAGTGATAGAAGTGAGAGTGGGAATGGTGGGAGTGTTGAGAGTGGGAATAAAAAAAGAAGCAAATTATAACGAAGAAAAGACCAATATGCAAGCAGGTACCACTTTGATGATGATTTTCTTTTTCATAGTGAACAGTTCTCAAGTGGAAAAGAAAAATATGATGCTTTTCTTCAGTCTAAGACTGGAAGAAACCTTTTTTTTATAAATTATTATTATTTCTTTCTCTCTTCAACAACCATGCAATAATAATTTGATATGATTTTATAAAATCCATCAAATACAAACGAATTCTATTTATTTATAAAGAAATGAGCTATAGACGGTAAAAAAAAAGAAAGAGAATCACGTGAAGAACCTTATATTTTATCTATATAAATATACATTTATATAAATGTGTGTGTGTGTGTGTGTGTGTGTGTGTGTGTGTGTGTGTGTGTGTGTGTATGTGTGTGAGTCGTTCGAAGAGAAAGCTGCTCTCGGAGGTTTCGTTAAAAGCTCGACCGAGACCTTATTTAAAGTGAAAATTGCGGGCTCGTACCATGGACGAACAGAAACGTTATAGTAGTTGGTGAAAGGAGGATGAGAAAGAATGGGAATGAGGTGGGGAGGGGAGGGGGGAGTTAGAGAGAGGCCGGAGAATGCAAACATATATCGAATGCTGTCAGTATAAATTATTAAATATCGCGAAAGCCGTTTTCGGACGGGCAAGCGAGTTATTTTCGCGCATTTCACAATTTTCAGAACGGTTTAGCGTCAGCGTCTGCTACGTGGCGGAAGGGTGGGAGGGAGAGCCTGAGAGGTGGGGAGGGAGCTCGGAAAAGGGTGGGGGTGGAGAGACACGCTACAGTTTATACTCTCTTCGTACGCGAGATATATCGCAATGGGAAAAGGGGAAGGGAAGGGATGAGGTTGTAGTGGTAGGGGTGTAGCTGTATTCGTACATGGGGGTAAAAAAAAAGGTAGTTTTGTAGCTGTTTTTGGCGAATATTTCGAGTATTGTGGCGTATTCGCTATCCACTAAACACATTGCATCCCCTTCCCACCCACCCTCCTTGTTCAGGATTGCAAATCTCTTTTTAGAAACTCGTTGAAATTATTAATGTTCTTCATTAGGTGTTATATTCCAATTTAAAAAAAAAATGAAAGATAGAGAGAGAGAGAGAGAGAGAGAGAGAGACAAAAGATTGGATAGTGAAAGAGAGTAAGTTAACCCCATCTCTAATGCTGAAAAAAGTGGTAGGGGGAGAAAAGAGGACAGCATTGGTAAAAGGCTGTTATTTTGTGGATTTATGCATCATTTTTCGTTTCCGTTTGAGTATCATCTATATACTACGAACGTATAGAAAATTTATTCACGTTCGTACGTATCTATCTATCTAACTATCTATTTATCTATTCTATCGTATACTAAAATGTATGAATACTTGTATATGCGTGTGTATGTGTATGCATTTATATTATAACGATATTCGAGCATTTTCGACATTTCGTCATTTGCGGAAGCACCCTCCAACGTAACGTTTTGCATCGTTAAAGTGGTCGCTATTTTTCGATACTTCCTCCTGCTGCACCCTTTTCCCCTTCATCCCTGACGCAACTCTGCGTGCGTACAATCGCCAATACCAAATCTACAAACACACCATCACTACACCAGTTTACCCATCATTCTCGTTCGCTTCATTATCTCGTCGGTATTTTTCTCCTATTAGTTAGTTGTTTATTAATCGTCGAATATTTTTGCCTAACAGATAGATAGGAACGTATTCTCGAGTACTTACACACACACACACACACACACACACACACATAACTATGCATAACATATATATGCAGGTATGCAAAGGTACTCTAGAGAAAATTGTACATGTGTGGTGTGTGGTATACATGAAAAAAAAAAAGGATGAGTATGCAATATTTTTGCAATATCGTTTTGATCCTTTCAACTATTCTTTAATCAAAAGAAACAAAAAATTCATATTTTTTCTATCATTTATTTTCTATATTTATGAAAAAAAGATCATATCGTTTTTATAATGGTTTTCTTTAACCCTTTTAATTGAAGTATTTTTTATGGGACGAAATAGTTTTATTATAATTGCAATTTTTTTCGTTGACTGATGTCATTAACCAGATCAAATAATAAATTATATTATTTCTACTTATATAATAAAATAATTTTTTCTTCTTTAATTTTTTGCTTTTTACATTTTTTCTTGTATTACTATTTTATCTATTCCATTCTAATTGTGATATTATTTTGTATATTCTTACAATTTACTATATAGTTTAGAATTACATATTAAATCAACGTTTTATAACAGCATTCTACGTTTTTTTTTTTTTTATATAAGCAACCTATTTGAAAAAAAAAGAAACACACATGCACATAACACATATACAGGGAAAAATTAAAAAAAAGAAGAGAAAGAAATAAAAAAATAACTGATGATTCTTTGTCTTCATTATCTATGGATATATAACCAATGAAACACCCCTATCGACAGTATATTTATCCGCGTTGTCATAATTTTGTTTTCCATCCTAGGTATGTGTTAGTATGAAAGAGAGAGAGAGAGAGAGAGAGAATGTGTACCCACGCGTCAAGGGTGGGCTGGTGGGTGGGTGGTCCCACTGTATATACGTTGAAAAATACGCAATCGGGGGAGTGTGATGGCATAGCAACGGATGATCCGTTAAAACTGCTACATGACGAGCCATAATTCTGACTGATTAAATATGCATGGGATTTGGTGTACAGCACGATTCCGTGACGTGGCAATACTACGCACGGCTTTCCATCCTCTACTACTACAACCAACAACCCCCTTTTCCCTCATTTTGGACACCCCTGACTCAACCCCTTCCCTATCTCCGATTCCCATACATATATATATCTTTACCTTCACCAACAACCAACCAACCCCACCATCATCCCCTATTTAACTCATCCCTCATCAACTTCTCTCTTACTACCCTCCCAATATCATCCCCCTCTCCCTCCACTTTTTCCTCCTCCTCCATTTACCTTTGTCCGTTCGTTCTCCGTTCCTATCCCCTACTTTTTCCCTCAAATTTGCTTCAATTTGCTGTTTATCCGTTAAATGTACGATAAACAATGTGGATCTATCTCTCTCTCCTTCTCTCTCTCCTTCTCTCTCTCCTTCTCTCTCTCCTTCTCTCTCTCTCTCTCTCTGTCTATGTTCTCGCGATTGCGACCGATAAACAGCGGCCTCGTTGCGGGTATGATTTCATCGATCTCTTGTCTACTGTTCTTTCTTTTTTTATTTTATTTTTGTTGTTGTTCATTTCTGTTTTTTGTTAAATACGATTTCAGACGTTGCGTATTTTTTTATATTTTTTTAATGACATTTTGGTTCGGCTATGGTCAACATTTTTGTGCTAATAAATAAATGCGAGTGATTTTCGTACCTTTAATTTTGGTAATAAACAATATTATATATTTAAATTTTTGTTCGAACATAAAATATTTATTATATTAACTCCATAGCCCAAGTGTCGTTTATATATCGTAGAACGTTTCGTTTTAAAAATGAAAAGTTTTAACAGTTTGTTATTTCAGTCTTGATTATCCTTCCGTCTACTTTATACATTTCTTTTTAATTATATAATTCAAAGTTCGTTCTCTTTATCGGCATTGCCGCCAGATGCTTCGCGACGATTTTTCTTTTTCCTCCTCCTGTTTTCTTTCTTTTCTTTTCTTTCTTCAAGCAACGACGATTTCTTTTCATGGAAAATGTATATATAAAAGAAAATATAATTTATTCGATAGAAAGTATAACAAACGATATTAAATAGGGTTTGAGAATGATAGAAAATAAATAAATTTCTTCTTCTTCTTGTTTTTCTTTCGAAGCTTTTACAGAATCGAACAAATGGAACAAATTAAGTAGTTAAAAAAAAAAAAATAAAAAAAGAAATAAAGAAAAAGAAGATATTAAATAAAAACATTATTCGAAATGAATTTTTCTACAAATAATTATAAAATGTATTTCGGCAAATTGATTACAATTCAATAAAATAATTATTTAGTGTAGTACCTAAAAAAACCATCCCAGTCTTAAAAGAATATCTTTAACAAGAATTCAGAATATCGTAAATTTTTATAAGCTATTATGCATATATATTTATATATACATATATCTCTATATAGTATATATAGAAGTAGTAGTAATTCGATCGGGGTGTATGTTTTTTCCTAAATCTTTTTACCCCCTTTTCAGCACTTTACGCTACGGCATTTCATATTCGCGTCACGAAAATGCACGTATCGTGCGCCAGTTTTGAAAACATATCGCTAGGCGAGTACGTCCGGTACCCTTTCGGCGTATCGTTCGCGTACCGTTCGCGTACCGTTCGCGTACCGTTCGCGTATCGTTCTATTTGAAAAATTGCTCGTGGCCCGAATGAAAAATGTTTTTTTTATTCTTCTTCTATCATTTTGTTTTCCCTTTTATTTCTCTCTTCTCTCTCTCTCTCTCTCTCTCTCTCTCTCTCTCTCTCTTTTAGCGAGATATTTTCCACGAGTATGCACGAGAGATCACGAACGACATTTTTCGCGAATTTTTTGTTGTTGTTGTTGTTGCTTTTTTTCCTTCTACTCCCACCTCTACACCACTTTTTTCTCTATGTTTCTCGTGTATATCGTAAAGAGAAAAAAAAATTTATATATGCAACGTGGTAGTAGTAGTAGTAGTAAAGTACTAAACGCGTATACATGTGTTAGTTTTCTATTTTGTAAAGCTTAGGCAAAATCGTTTCTCAAAAGACCAATAGTCTCCTAAAACACGTAAATATCGATAATCTTTTACCTTTATCTGTGTATATATTTATGTATTTATATATGTATGTACATATGTATGTGTATATGTATGTATGTGTGTGTGTGTCAGATTTTCTTAAGTCAAACTCACGAGACGCAATTTAGTACGGCTTTCCTTTCATTGTACTTATACGTTTCGTAATTAACAAGCCACTTCTAATCTCCCGTGTTTCCCCCCTTCACCTTTCCCCCACTTTCCTTCCTTCCTTTCCTTCCTTCTCCTCTCCTCCACCTTTTCTTCCTCGTTGCTTTTCTCTCTTTCTCTTTCTTTGAATAAATAACTCTCAGTACTCGTGTTCTGTGTCTGTATGTGTGTATATTTGTTTATATTTGTATTTGTGTGTGTGGCTCTCTTGTTAAGCAGAAAGTGTTGAGGACTTTAAAGACTTTTCGGTCGAGAACTACTTTGGGGTTACTCAGCGATGTTAGTTGTGTAGTGGGGGTAATAGTGGTGGTATTGGGGGTAGTGGTGAGGGACGTCGTTTATTTGCACGAAGAAGAAACCCATTTATGCAGATTTCAACACGAATGTTCTTTTAGTTGATTGCTAAGGATTTTATCTGAGTATAGTTAAACCGCAAGTATTCATTTTCTGTCATAGATAGATAGAAAGAGAAAGAGAGATAGATAGATAAATAGATAGAAAGAAAGAGAAGTTAGGTTTATATCATCAAGTTTGGTTTGGTCCAGTGGTCAGTCGAGTATTAAATATATATTTACTTACTCTTTATTCTATTCGTTTAAATAACCCGTTTTACTTACTTTCTCCTTGAAACTTTTTTAAGAAATAACATTTCCTTACAGAACTATATTATCTTATTCTATTATAATGTTTTTAATACGCGGTTGGTATCATTGTGTGTGTGTGTGCTATTTGTGTAAATACGTAATTCGTTCGTCAAAGAAACGATCTAATATGTAATTCCAATTTATTTTTTTTCTGTTTTTTTTTCTTGCTTTTTTTTTTTACATATTAAAAAAAGAAAATAAATAGAAACCAAAAAAAGAAAACAGAAAACGCATTGGATAGGTTAGAAAAACTTTCACTCTGTTCGGTAAACTCTGACTGATTCAACAATTTTTTATTTTTTTATTGTTTTTTTTTTTAACACAACTATCCAGTATTTTTCGAGTAACCTTTTTACTGTTAGTGTTTTTTTATTCCATTTAATTTAAAGATATTATTTTTTGCTATGATTTGAATCGTTTATTTTGAAAGTGGTGTTAGTTCACTTTCTCTAAATACTAACTATTTATACATAAAAAGTTTACATTAAATTGAGCCTAAATTACGTGATATTTCTTTTTTTTTTTTTTTTTTTTTTTAATGAACTTATACACCACTTTCAAAATAAACGGTCTATTTATTAATCAAATTTCTACGTAATCGCGTTAAGATTGTAAATTAAGAAAAGATGGAAGAAAAAAAAATACAAAAGAAAAAATTAGTTAAAGTAAGGATCGGAAAATTGAAATGCGTGTTAAAAGCAAAGATTAAATCGAGGTTTCAGAAGTTCAGATACATAGAGAGAAAGAGAGAGAGAGAGAAAACTATGTTAAACCCCATAGCTTTCGCGAATGCCGATATAGTAAGAGAAGTTGAGACGTCCGTTCTCCTTGACGTGGAAAATGTTGGAAGTAAAAGGGGGTTTGGAAGGATAGAAGTAGAAGAGGAGAAGGAGGAAGGGGGTTTAGGTTGGGTGGGGTGGTAGTAGAAGGGGTGTGACGGACGGTTAATTAGACTTCAACTCCGAGTAGTAGTCAGCGATTGAATTCCCTTGGGGGCTGTAGTCCAAAACGTTCAACGCAAGAAACTCATAGTTATTGTCGGATAAATGATAAACGATGCTTATTAGTTTAACGCCATCCACAAATTTACTTATACAGGTTTTTAACTTGTATAAATAATATATATTTTCATCGTTCTAACATAAATGGTTAAAACCCCTAAAATCTTATTTTTAAGTATAATATTACAATAATTTGAATTATTAAATTGTTTATTATATTTCATTAATTTTAACTTTTGTTCTTTATAGCTTATTTCATTTTATTATTATTATTATTATTATTATTATTATTATTATTATTATTATTATTAACATTATTATTAATAATATTTATTTTAATGAATTGTTTTATGGATGCTCCAGTCACGCGTTGTTGTTGCTTTAATAAAAATGATAAAATTCTCAGATACTTATTTTTGCTCTTATTTCAAATAATTCTTAACGCAAAATTAAATCAAACGTTATAAATAAAAACGAATCGTTTATTATAAATTTACTTATTACCAGTAAAAATAATTCGATTGCTTATATATATATACACTCCTTTTGTTAACTACTATTCGTTATACTTTAAACGTTTTCGGTAAAAAAGTAAATATATATATATATATATAATCCTACACAACTTAAGCTTGTCTAAAGTATATAATATAATATAATATAATATACAAGTGGAACATTGGAAGCGTAGATACAATCCTGTTTGTTTGAATTTACGAGATCAACTGAGAAAGGTGTAAGCCGGTGGGTGTTGAACGGAGTCACGTACACCTACTCTTTTCCTCTTCACACAAACACGTATATAAACACACACATACACACATACATTCTCTCTCTTTCTGTTCATTGCCTAGAGAAACTAAAAAATAAACAAGCGTCAAGCCAACTAGAACATGATCTTTCTTGTTGAAAAGACTTATCCTCTCTCTTTTCTCACAACACTCCCCTCCTCTCCCCTCTTTCCCCTCACCTTCTCGCGCTTCATACACACCTTTCCTCACCTCTCCCTTCTCCTGTTCTTTCGTTTCTTCCCTTTCCCCATCCCCCTCATTCTTTTTCCTTCAAGCGAAGCTTAAATCCGCCTTCCCCTTTCTCGCACCTATACATATATACCTGTGTATACATTCACATATACTGTTGTAAACACACACACATATGTATATATATATATATATTGATATACATATATAAATGTAGGTGTACGTGCTTAATTCGCGTTCGGGCTACGTTGAAAATCCGACACGCGAAAATCTCGTTCTAATGCCTAGCGTTATTTCCTTCCTCTTTACTGAGAAAGTGTAAAATAAACATTCATAGGATATACACTATATTACTTTATTATCTATTTCTTTTCTATTTCTTTGTCTATTTTTTTTTTTTTTTTAATTATTATTACTCTTACTTAAACGTCTTAGAAAAGAAAATTGGTATCATTTATCATAATTCATTATCCAATTAATATTATAGATCAAAATATATACTCTGCAGGTTTTCTTCGAACAATTAAGAAATTATTTTCTAATCTATGTTAATTTATATATTTTACAATCAGATTATTAAAATTGTACTCATAAAACTAGTACTACTAAAACTATTACCACTATCTTAACAATTAATAGGTAATTATAATAGATTGGTAAAATATGTAATTCTCTAACTATATTTAGAAACAATTTTTCATGAAACCATTACACGTTAACTGTAACTGCATATCCTTTTACAGACTCTTCTTTCTTTTTTTATCGAAAAAAATTGTAACACACATCGAGATACAATATCAAATAGGGCTAAAAGGGGGTGAGAGGTGGAAGATATGTATGTAGGTAAGTAGATAGATAGATAGGTAGGTAGGTTCAAGTCATACTTTCACGATTAAAACGTCGCGCTAGAGTACTTGTATCAAGTATCGTGCCTCACAGTAGGAGAAAGATAGTAAAAAACAGAAAGAGAGAGAGAGAGAGTGAGAGAGGGTTTATAGAGGGTTCCGGATGGGTGAGAGAGAAAAGGGGGAGTGGAGGATTGAAGAGAGAGATAGATGAGCGGGGATAGAAGGTAGAGTTGGCAAAGGGGTCGGGAATTGGGGGGGTGGTGATGGTGATGGTGGTGGTAGTGGTAGTGGTACCTAGTGGTGGTAGTGGTGGGTGCTGAGGAGGGGGTGAAAAGGCGGATGGGAAGAGGCGATATCGATTACAGGCGTATTCAACGGAGCGTAGATTCGCGATAAAGCAGTCCCTGGGCTTGTACGAGCCTGTGCAGCGTAATGAAATAATACCTAGCGTTAGAAGAAGAGAGAGAGAAAAAGAGAGAGAGAGAGAGAGAGATATCAATTCTACCGATCCCAACCTACGGTCGAAAATCTGCCGCAGGCATTTTACCTGCATCCAACTCTTTCTCTCTCTCTTTTTCTCTTTTTCTCTTTCTCTTGTACACCGTCACCGATTGGCGCTGCAATTTTCGAGCTCGTATGGCGCATCAAGTGGTGCAGGAGGAGGAGGGGGAAGGAAAGGTTTGGAAGAGATAGGTGGTGGTGGTAGTGGTGGTGGTTGATGGATGTATAGAGAAAAAGGTTTGGATCTGAAAATGAATACTAAAATGAGAAAAGAGGTTGTTGCGTGTATTATACATCGATTTCTTTCCCTTATTCCTTTATTCATTCATTTCTTCATTACTTCCTTTTATTCTTCTGTATCTTCATCTGGTATAATTATAAGCATTTGTGAAAAGAAAGAAAAGTATTCTCGTATTAGACAAAGTTACTTATCACTGCCTATACGTACTTTTTTATTATCTACTAGTTGTGCCTAATCACGCGTTGCTGTGGCTCAGTCTGATTAAATAGAAAAGAAAAAGTAGAGAAATCATAAATTTTTAAAATGTTACACCTCCCTCCTCCGAGACGAACTCGATTTCCGTCCTCCCGGCCTTTTAAAGGAACCTTAATCTTTCCCTACACTAAAAGACATATAACCGCATTTTTCCTGTAAAAGATAACCTAACTTACCCCCTCCCCCCTTTAGAAGATGACATAGAGTAATTAATCGTTTTCGGACACGTGTCCACTCTCAGCCACCACATAAGAAAGTGTGCTATTCTTATATATATATAAATTAATTCTGACCACTACGACACCCATGTCCAAATTGAATACGTACGAAAAGGATTAATATAATAAAAACTTAGCTATATGCGAATACAACATTGTGTCATAATTTCAAGACAATCTGTAAAATATTTTCAAAGATTTCAAACAAAATCTCTCTCTACATTTTTTTATATATAGACTTTTCTATACGAAATAAAAAAAAAAGAGGAGAGTGGTTAAAAGATAGGAGGAGTAGGAGGAGGAGCTGTTGCTACTGCTGCTGCTGTTGCTGTTACTGCTGTTGGTATTCCAACGACTTAATCACATTGAAACGGCTCTGAGCACGTCAGTTTCCCTCGAAACACGTTGTGTTTCTCTGATTTCATCCGATATTGTTACCTCGTTGTCGTCAACGTTCTCTTTCCTCACTCCTCTCACTCCTCTTCTCTGCTATCTTCTCTTCGTCCTGTTTTCAGACGGACACCAAATCAGAGTATAGAGAGATTCCTCGAAATACATCGTGGTAGTAACGTGTTAGTGATAGAAGAGAGAGACCAACCAACTCACCACCACCACCATCCCCATAACCTAACCTAGGATAAAACGGTATAGAATTTGCCCGTCCCATTTTCTACTGAGCGAGTAAACGATAGAGATTGAGAGGTATAGGAATGCAAAACTGTATATATGTGTACTCCACACAAATATATATATATATATATATAGAATGAGAAAGAGAGAGAGAGAGAGAAAGAGAGAGAGAGAGAGAAAGAGAGAGAGAGAGGGAATAACACGAGGAAAATACAACTAACCGAAATACTAGTGAGGACTGTTGCGTTTAGAACAAACCCATGTTGCTGTTGCTGCATGCATCTTCTCTCCTTTTCGAAAGCAGTTTCAGATAGAACGATTGAGAGAAACGAAGAGAAAGAGAAATAGAGAGAGTGAGAGAAATG
Source organism: Polistes dominula (assembly GCF_049000335.1). Classification (NCBI taxonomy): domain Eukaryota; kingdom Metazoa; phylum Arthropoda; class Insecta; order Hymenoptera; family Vespidae; genus Polistes; species Polistes dominula. Next base: position 414,873 of record NW_028301049.1, on the reverse strand, counting down.
GATGGATGAACTCGTTTGCGTCGGTAATTCTCTCGTGTCAGAGAATTCCAGATACAAACGGGGCCCCTACCACCCTCATACCCGTACATAACACTACCACCACACACACACACACACACACACTTCCTCTCTCTCCTTCTCTTTCTCTTCTCTTGTCTTCTCTTCTCTTGACCGTTCTGGACTGTTGCGTACCTGCTTGTCCGTTCAATCCTTCTATCAAAGTACTCCATCTCTATTTCTGTCTCACTTTATCTTCATCTAAATCAATCGATCTATCGATTGATCCTGTTTTTTTATTTTTTCTATTTTTCTGCTTTTTGTTTTTTTTTTGTTTTCTTAACTATGCCTCTCCTACCTACCAACCTCCCACGTTTCTTCCATCAAAGTATATTCTATTCCTTTTTCAGTCCGATATATGTGTTTTTTATGTTTATTTTAAAATAAATCCGATCGTGGGAAATCGATGAATCGTATTTTCTTCCTTCATACCACCTACTATTACTACTCAAACCTAACCACCACCACATTACAACCCCCTCCTCCAAGAACATCTTCCTATTACAGTTCGAATTTCCATCCTGCTATTAACCCGTCTTTCTATACCCGTTCATCCGAACGTCTATTTTCTATTTTGTATCTTTTACTATCTTCTATCTATCTATCTATGTATCCTATCTCTTTCTTTTTTTCTCTGTATGTCTGTCTGTCTGTCTGTCTGTCTGTCTGTCTGTCTGTCTGTCTGTCTGTCTGTCTGTCTTTTTCACCCATCGTCAATCGGTAATCAGTGGAAGAGCGATTAATCCTACGTTCGATATACACAAACGCCGTTGGTGGCCTCTCACACAGAAAATCTACCTTTGTTTTTCAGATCCTTGCTTGCTTGCTTGCTTGCTTGCTTGCTTGCTTGCTTGCTTGTTTGCTTGCTTGCTTGCTTGCTTGCATAAGGAAAGTAGGTTATCGCAAAAATAGGTCTCGTTTATTATCACTTATAAATACGTACATCACATACAAATACACATGTACGTAACTGTAGACATATATATAACATATATACTCACCCCACTCACATATCACGCATTCTCTTTATCCCATGATGTATATCACGAGAAAGTTTTGTTTTGTTTTGTTTTGTTTTCTATTTTTTTTACCCTCACCCTTTTCCCCTCCCCCACTTTCCCTTCCCTTCTACTCCTACCCTTTTTTTATATTTATTTATTTTTATGTGGTTTCTCTTTACCCTGTACGCGCATTTGTGCGTTCGTGTGTGCTGTGTGTTTCTCTTTCGTTTTTTTTTTTTTTTTTTTTACAAAATAGATTAAATAATTTCTAGCTCAATGAATAGGCATTGAATTTATGCTAGATATTCATTCGTAGAACGAAATGTTATCAATCTTAACCCATTACCCGCCACAATATGGAAATGCTAAAAAAAGAATTGTATAATGATATTTATAATAACCAAATAGAACAATTTTCCACCAATTTTTTTAAATTCTTTTTTTATTATTATTTAAATATAACAATTATTTTATATCGTTAAATATTGATTTAAAGTAAATTAATGAGAATCTTTATTATTTCTTTTATTTAAATATAAAAATTATATTATATCATTAATTATTATTTAAGATGAAATATAAGTAAAGTATTCGTCGAGATAAGACTTTTTTTGTATGAATATTATCTTTAAAGTATAGAGAAATAGAACCGGGATTAGTTTTAATGCGTTCGAAAAAAAAAAAGAAAAATAGAAATTTTATTAGAATTATCGAAATCTACATTTTTACAAAATATCAATGCAGTAAAATAAAATAATATAATAAATTAAATTGAGTATTGTTTTTTCAATTTAAAGCATCTCAAATTATGTTGAATGAGGTTAAGTCCCTTCGAAATTTTATAACAAATCAGATTGTTAATTTTGAAAGTGTCCTAACTTCAATTGGCAATTATTAATTTCCGATTGTCTGTAATTACTCGTAATGATAGAGATTTTATCGTGATAGAAATATCATAAAAAGAAATAATTTATTGTTTGTAGGAAAATTTAACCCACTAAGAATCATCACTGCGCAGGTGCGAGAAAATAATTACATTAGAATGAAAAGAATGTTAAAATTAAAACGTTATAATATCAAATTCTCTTTATTAGGAATATTATTACCGTTGTACACATGCGCAACGTTCGGAAAGTCATATAAACAACATATAATGAAAGAATTTTGACAGATGACAACGTGTCAGTTTGAAGGTGAATTTCGACGAGGACGGTACTCCGATCATATACCTGGTGTTTTTAGGTAACAATATACATTTCTTTCGATTAATTAACAATTATTTTAGTATTCTAATACATTCTACTTACATTATGGGACAATTTAATGCACGAAGTCATCACTGAACAGGTGCGATAAAATAATTATGTTAGAATGAACAAAACTGTTAATATTAGAATGTTATAATCCTAATTTTTATTTATTACATATTATATTCCTATTATACGCATGTGTATATAACGTGATTTACGTAATTCAAAAATGTTTTCAATCGTAAAAATTATGTTTCTGAAGTGTTTTAAAGATATGTCAAATAAATTGAGTATTGTTTTTTTCAATTTGAAGCATCTTAAATTATGTTGAATGGAGTTGGGTTCCTTCGAAATTTTATAACAAATCAGATTGCTAATTTAGAAAGTGGCCTAACTCCATTCGTGGCTAGAAAACGCATATTATTTATCATATTTTAATAAGTAGGAACTTTAAATTTAACACCCTTAAATACACTTAAGCAGTATAACTCGTTAGTATCTTGTACGTATATTTTTCATTACATTGAAACGCAAACCCTTCAATATCAGGGACCAAGGAGCATAGGAGCATAGGATCCTGAGGACCAAGCAGCATACACGGCGAGTGCAGTCAACTTATCTATGAGAAATCACTTAAGAATTGGGTAAATTTCATAGTAATCAAGTTTTTTTTTTCATTAAAAATGAATAATATAATTTTAAAAAGTGGCTCATGAAAACCGTGTTCGAAAAAAGTCTTGGTCTTGAATGGGTTTAAAAAGAAAAGTAGTATTCCACTTTCTGATAATTTCTCAAAAAAAATTTCGAACGAGGATAACTTTCCATATTGAAAGATATCGTTTCAAATTTTATTTTTCTTTTTTTTTTTTTTACCAGTTGTTCCTGTTCTCATTTACTCTTCTTTCCCTCTGAAATTCCTTTCTTCTTTTCCATTTAACATTAATTGGTAAAGTATCAACGTTATTTATCAAAATTTTTACTCGCTTTCACTTGTGTTAGTTTTTAAAGTATTTAAAAGAAAATAAATAAGAAAAAAAGAAATAATGAATGAATGAGAAGTAGAAAACACAAGAAGTCGTGAATATTTCAAATCGAATTTTATTATCGAAGTTTGAAATCACGAAACATGGGTTCGTTGATGCGACATTCTCACATTAACTTTCTCTTTTAGGATTTTACACCATTAACTGTTCGTCGTTTGACGTTATTACGAGTAGTCTTAACTTATCAGGGTCATCAAGTAAGCAAACTTGCTTCCTCGTTTAAAATACTCACTTATTTTTATCTTTATATATATGTGTCTATGTGTGTGTGTGTGTTTCTCTCTTGTTTCTTCGAGAGACAACGATGTAATGAAAAATATTTCCGTTCTTTTTCCAATAGTAGAAATTTCTATCGTGAATGTTAGTATAACCAATCGAATGTCGTTATTAACGTGTATTAATAAAAAACTTTAGTGTCTCCTAGACGAGTACTTAGAAACATTTTAACGAATTGCAAACGTGACTGACGTTTATTGTTTTTTGTTTTTTTTATCACTTCTGTAATAAATATGTTTTTAACAAATAATAATTCTTTTTATTTTTTTCTTGTTCAACGCGTTTACAAAAAAATAAATATTTATACAAATTATATATAATAATAAATATATAATATTAATTATATAATATTTTAATAATCTTTTTTTTTTTGAAACCCAAATAAAAATTGGTATCTATGGGAAGTAAGGAAGGTAAAAGTTAAATCAAGAATAAATTGGTGTTAATTTAAATTATTGATAGTGTTGAAGAAATCGAAGGACGACACCAACGTTCGTACTACGACAACAGTCTATTTTCGATTATACTCGGGCATCGAAATCTCCGATAGAAGGCGTCGTATATTCCCAGTTACATCCTCCCATCTTTTTATAATTTCTTTCTTCTATATTTATTTAGTATAATTAATATTTAGTGACATTTAGTATTTATATATATATTTAGCGATGGAAGTTAAAAGGTCGTCACTAATCGTCCATGACATTTTCATCATTTTTTTTTTATTTATTATTCAGACAATTAAATTTAAATCTCTACGTCAATTCCTTTTCTACCTTTTTTTTGTTCTGTTTTATTTTTTAAATTATTTCAATATAATTGAATGATAAATATTGATAAAAATCGAACCGAAGGGAACTGTTAAATTGAAATCCTTCGTTTAAATAAACGTTTCCATCTAATTATCATTTATTAAATTCATTTCAAAAATAATCTGACGGCATCGTTTAACATTTCCATCGAATTCATTAAAAAAAAAAAAAAACACCAGAACCATGAATCTTCCTGGTTTTGATTTTTATCTTGAAATGATGTCATGAAATGGTCGTTAAAAAAGTATTAGTAATAATAAAAAATAAAAAAAAACAGATGAAAAGGAAGAAGATTTTGAAGAAATTATATGCGTTGAAAAAAAATTTCATATTAAAGAAAAAAAAAAGAATAAGAAACAAATTTGAAGAAAATATATTTAAATACAGTAATAAAACAAGCTACAACAAAATATACAATTCCACGTTGATAAATTCATAGAAAAGTAAATTCAAGAGAATCCTGTCTGTTCATTCGTTCGTTCATTCCTTCGTTTTGCAAGGATAGTAGCGTACAATCTTATATTTTCCTTTTCGTACCATGACATTCCTCGCTTGCTTGCTTCCAGAGTCCCTCTTTTCCTCTTCTTCTTCTCTTCTTTCACCATCATCGCCATGACTCGGCAATCGCGCGTCAAAGATATCATCCCTCTTCTCTTTTTCTCCTGCCTCCTCACCCCTTTTGCATCCCCAACTCCCCCTTTTTCCTCTTCTTCCGCGAGTTTTCAGACGAGACTCGCGTTTTCCTTGTTATTCGCATATTTCTGGATACGAGAACCGGCAAATTCTAGTTTATCTTATGACTGTGAAGGGGTGGCTTGGGGGAGGGGGTGTTGTAGAAAAGAAGGAAGGAAGGAAGGAAGGAAACGAGCATAACGAAATCCACGTCTTCCAACTCTTCTTCTTCTACTTCTTCTTCTTCTTCTCTTTTCTGTTGTATCCTTTTTTATTTTATTCGTATCCTTTGTGAAATTGAGAGAAAGTAAATGAACGAATAACGAAATGACGTTAACATTTCTTACCCTCCCCTCCACCCCCTTCCATCTTCCTACAAAATCTTTTCTTTTCTTTCCTTTCCTTTTTTTCGTACTATTTTTCTTTCTCATCTAGATGTCACGATATTAAACGGGGGTGGAAGTGGGGTGGTGGTAGTGGGAGGCAACAGAGGGACGAACTTTTTCTTCGTGAGAGTCAAAATTCAATAATATCTCGCTGATAAAGTATGAAATGGCCATTTCGTATCAAAAAGAGAGAGACAGAGATAGAAGTCGATACACTACAGGGTTGAATGAAAAACGAAACGCGACAAAAAGAAAGAGAAAGAAAAAGAGAGAGAATAATCCCCCAATGAAAAAGAAGAAAAAAGGAAACGTTCTGGTGAGTGGGTGGGGGTTGAATATAAGGGGTTAGGATAGTAGAGAGAACGAACAACCCCCGTCGATCAGATGGAGAGAATTTTTACTGGGCTCGCGTTGCGAATGCTGCAAAATATCATCGACATCTGTGGCCCGGGGCCCTGCCGCGTCATTGGACGCCGAAAATTAACATGCGAACGACCAGGAAAAAAATATCGACGATTTAAAAAAACCCCCCGATTCTCAATAAGAGAGACGGACAGAGAGAGAGAAAAAGAAAAACCTACGGTAGATGGAAAAAATGAGTAAGAGAGACAGAAAATGAAGAGGGAGGAATGGGAGGGGGATATAATTGCGATCATCCAAGCTTTGGGAGTACGTACTGTGATGTTGTACGTATTCCATCCTCTAACACCCTAACCCTCCCCAACTACATTTTATCTGTGTGTGCATCTATGCCAATAGGAATATTTACGTAGTTTTACGGTCTTGTGTGTATTTGCTGTTTGTATATGTGTTTATATATGTGTGTGTATGTGTGCAGTGCGTTTGGAGAGAAATTGTGGGGGTGGGTGTGGTCACGGGGAAAAAAATAAATATCAGAGTGGTTCTGAGCGACGAGACCGCACTTCCCATTCTCCTACCCCCTCCTTCTCGATATATTTCTCTCTTACTCTGCTTTATCACTCATTTTTCTCTCTCATTCTCTCTCTCTCTCTCTCTCTCTCTCTCTCTCTCTCTCTCTCTTAGTCTCTCTTTTTGCACCTTTTCTCTCGTTCGTCTACTCGCATCTCTCTGATTTCTTTTTTGTTTCTTTTTTCTATTTTTCTTTTCTCTATCTCATCCTTTAACTTCTTTCTCATCTCACTCCCACCCACTTCCTCAACCCCTCATTGCTTTTGTTTTTCTTTTATACACGCGCACATCTTTCGATCGAGTCCACGTGAGAATTACGAGAGAGAGAGAGAGAGAGAGTTAGGTTTGCAATATCATCAGAAACATTTTTCTTTTTCTTTTTTTTTTTCTATTTTATTTTATTTTATTTTTTGTTTTTTTTTTTTGTTTTATCAAGAAGTCAATATAAAGTCTGTTTATCTGTGTTTCTTCTTCTACGATTTTGTTTTAAACCAAATGATGATGTACCCTCGAGGTTGTTGTTGTTGTTGTGGTAGTGGGTGGCTGTCCCCTTTGACGTCACCGCGTATTTCTTTATATATTCGGATTTATTAGAAATTAAAATAAAAAATGTCAACTATTCGGTTTGATCATTTCTATAAAAAAAATATCTCAACTTGACGCGCATAATGTGTGGAGTATTTTTTTTTATTATGTCTTTTCTGATAAATCTGATAAACGATAAGTCGTTTAAATATTATACATGAAATTATGGTACTCAACAATTCGTAATCTGCGAATAAATAAAAAAAAAGAGAAATGGAAATGAATATTTGTATTTTAATTTTAATTTTAATTTGATTTATCGTTTACATACATTAATGAGATTACATATGTTTTGTTTTCTTTCTGTTTCAGGTAAGATTTTTTCATAATGAAGATAAAATGAAAGAATTATTAACAACGATGGCTTGTAGGGAAAGAAGGTGTGGTAAGTCATTTGAGTTTGGTATTTTTCTTCAATACATTTAACTACTAATTTCTTCGATTTTATATTTCAAACCGATGAAAAGTACCTAGTTCATTTATTTTACAAAATAATTTTATTTATGATTTATGATAACAAAAATAAAATGACTTTTAATCGCGATGTAGATTTGAAAAATAAATACAAGAAAAATAAAAAAGTAAAATAAATTCGTTTAAAAACGTAATAATTGCAATTACACGATGATTATGATAACGAAGAGAGGTATAGAAAAAAAAAGAATTAAAATAATAAAAAAAAAATAATAGTATATCCGTTATCATCAACTATATTCTCTACGTCGTCGTCATTATCATCATCGTCATCATCATCGTCATCGTTACAGAAAATGCATAATATTTTCTACCCCAGGAATCATCATTAAATTCGGTTACCGTTAATGACGTCATTAAATTCTTCGATGCGTCGTCGACGACTATCTTTTACAACGTGTGACAAGCGTACGTACCACATCCATCTACTGCCCTGATTTATTTATTTTTCTTTCTTGCAGCACCCTAACCACCCTCTTCCCTTTCCCCAACCAACCCAAGTCTCCTACATTCGCGTATTTTCAAATTTATACGTTGTCGAACATCGTCACTTTTTTTCTTTATATTTCTTCAATCTTCTTTCATCGGGGATGATTATTGGGATGAGGATGAGGATGAGGGTGAGGATAGGGGTGATAAATCTTCGTAATCTTTTAAATATTCGAGCAACGGTAAACGACAAAATTAATTCAGCAAGGTTAACTTTTTTTCTTTTACATTTAGAAAAACAACTCGATGGTTATTGGGTGGTGATTGGGGTGTATGTAGGGGTAATAAACTTTTGTAATCTTTTAAATATTCGAGCAACGATAAGCCATGAAGTTATTTCAACAAGGCTAACTTTGCTTTTTCTACATTTAGAAAAAAACTGGATTGAGGTTTGATTTGTTGTTTTACATATACGTAAAAAAAGAAAAACACGAGTAAGAAAAACTTCTGATGAGAATTAACAGAACAGGAAAAAAGGGTGTGGGGGAAAGAAAAGAAGTAAAACGAGAGTGAGAAAATTAAAAGAAGAAACTTGTCGCATGTCGTTAACGTGTGAGGTGTTCGTAATGAATACGAGTTGAGTACGTCGGCCATATTGATTTTATTTTCCCGCCCAATTCGAAAAAGAACTAGCAAAGAGAAATAGAAAAAGAGAGAAAGAAAAATATGATCATACATTCCCAGATACGGGGTCTACCATATATCTCGTAATTGTTATTTTGATGGTGTTTTCACGTTGTCAATTCGTACGCGGTTGGCATATTCAGTTGTTTTCACCGTTAGAATGATCCTAGCTAGGTTAGCCAGCCAACTAGCAGTAGTAGTAGCAGTAGTAGTAGTTGTATTTAATAATACTAGGTGTTGATCAGAGCAGACTGCGCGTGTTCTCCCTGTACGAGCAATCGTCATTTCACCGTGTATTGGTTTCGTTTTTCTACGCGGTGAGAACCGCATGCCGGCAAATTATTTTCTTTTTGCATAAACAAAGCCGCAAAACTTGAAAGAGGAGTTTAAATTGTTCGCTAGTTTTACGTGCCCGCGGCTTTTTTCCTCCCACCCTCATTCTACTTTTGAACCAACCAACCCCTCCTCCACGTTCAACAAGCCCATCCAGCCTGTAGCAATCCTCCTCATCCCCTTCCTCTCTCTTTTTCTCGCTCGTATACACGCACGAACGCATTTTATTTCCTGTTACTAGCAACAGCATACTCTGTCAATGTTGTGTGTTGCTGTGTATTACTACTACTACTACTACTACTACTACTACTACTACTACTACTACTACTACTACTACTATTACTACTATTACTACTACTGGCTTCTACTACTACTGCTGCTACTGCTGGTGGTGCTGTTGGCGCAGTTTGCTGTCCATCAGAAAAGATCCCGGGATGCGAGACTGCGCTTGAAGCCCATTGATTAACCGTTGTCTGATGCACGTTGGCAACACGCGAGCGCGTGCGTCATGTGAACAGCGAGCAAAAGAAAGAGAGATGTGTAGGAAGTTGTGGTTATGGTGGTAGTGGTTGGTGGTGGTGGTAGAGGTGGTTATGGTGGTGGTGGTGGTGGTGGTGGTGGTGGTGGTGGTGGTGGTGGTAGTTACCCGCGTGTTCTTCCTACACTCTAGTCGGCTTCGTGTGAACCAACTGGGCTACGCGTTACTGGTCGAATGTTTTTGAGAGGAGGAAGACCTGGGGTAAGTGGGTGGTGGTCGTGCTGGTAGGTTGGGAATAAAACAGGTAGGGCGCGGCGGCCTCTCTCTTTCTCTGCACCCCCCCCCCCCGTTTATGAAAACTTTGTGCGTCGGCTGCGACGCACCCACGAATAAAATAACGCGTTGCGGATTATTTCTCTCTCGGTTTTCAACCCCCCAACCATATTCCTCTCGCTTGCTCTTCTCGCCTTCGCTACCTCGCAGCAGCATCCCTCTGTACCCCACACCCCCAACCCTCCTACTACCCCATGCTTGTTTCGTACTTTTCTCGCACCATCGCTAGTTCGTTCAACGAATCCAAAAGTATTATTCCCATTGGGGATTGTTGAGTTTTATTATTGTACAAATATCTGGAATAAATCAATTTCTTGGTTTTTTTTTATTTCCTTCTTCTTTTTCTTCTTCTTCTTTTGTTTTTTTCGAACAAATGAACGTCTCCATTTGTTCATAGATTGCTGAAGTTTATTTTTTTTTCATTTTATGTATATATATAATTATATATATATATAATAAATTATAGGTTTTTTATATATTAAAGTTATTTCTAATCTCAATTACTATATTTAGGATAAATAAAGGTATTAATTATATATACACATAATAAGTTATATATTTTTTATATATTAAAATTATCCCTAATTTTTGTTTTTTTAACTGTTTTAATAACTTTGCAGTTTTTTTCTTTCTTGAGTTGGTTAGTTACAGTCAACTTAGTAGAATCGTGGGTGTTATAGGAAAACAGATGTATCTTGAATTTGTATCTTTTTTCTTATTTTCATTTATTTTTCTTGTTTTCTTCGTCTTCTTATTCTTCTACTTGTTCTTTTTTATTTTTCTCGTGGCTTTGAATGAAACCACTTTTGAACGTTTCTGGCAGGTTTCCATGTAAACCGAGGCAAAGTGAAAATCTCATTCGCGTTACAGGCTCTAGAAGCTTTCTCATTTTACCTGTCGGCTACGTATGTTGTGTACTTTATACATTATACATCTTCTCCCAACGCAGTCGAGGAAAGGAGAAAGAAAAAAAGGCATGTTTTACAATTGAAAACATACTAATGGATTTTCCCTTCTACCAGCTACCCTTCCTTCCCTTGGGAAGTCTCTTTCTCTCCCTTTATCTATCTCTCGTTGGGGTATTTGAAAAAATTTGTTTCCCTGCAACTTTTACACCGATATTACAAGCTGTCATAATTTACATGATAGTCCACGAATTGTTTAAAAAGAAGTTTTTTGTTTTTTAATAATTTTTTTATGGTTATACGAACATCGAAGTCTTGCAAGAGAATAATTTTTTCTAACCTTTACATCCCAATATGAATAATATATATTATAAAATATTTAATAGAGTATAGAATATTATCCCAATTACAAATTTATTAGATTTTCTTTTTCTTTTTTATTTTTATTTATTAAATTAAATTTATTCTAACTTACAAAATATTATTGAAAACAGGGTTGTAAATAATTATCTTAAACAATTCAAAATCCTTCTCACCGTGACAAAATTATGTTATTGTTCAACATTTTCATCCTCGAAATAGATAATATATACATTTAATTTTTCCCTTAACGCATTTTACATAATTTCTCTTCCAAGCAAATAATAATAATCGAATAACAACAACAATAACAATAACAACAACATCGAGCAAATTACGGTGGCCAAGGTTTTGCATATTAGCGGGCAGAAGGGTCAACCGCAGCTGCGTTTACACGCTCAACAAGCGACAAAATTAGTTATAGTTCGTTACAATCCGAGAATTGGTGGTGATGGTGGTGGTGAGTAGAGTCTACGCAGGAAGAAGTGTAGAAGAGAAAAAAGGGTAGAGGGGGTTGGATAGAAAATAAAAAGACCGATATTTTTTAATAAGCTCTACCATATCACCCCTCTCACGTAAATGTTAACCATTTTATAAAAGTAAGTTGTTGAAAATGTAGTTTTAATTTATATTCGAAAGTTAGATTTCTACAAAGTTCAATGTGACTGAAGTGAGTTTAGCAAAAAGTTTGAGAAATGAGTATACTTGAAAGATTATTGAAAATATAAATTAATTGCCTATATATATATATATATATATATATATATATATATATATATATAGACATATCTCGTTATAAGAGGTAATATTTTCTTTAAATTAATTTAACCTTCCAACTATACCATCCCTCCTTTCCACTCCTATATAATAATATCTGCATAATATAATATAATAATAATAATTTAAAAAAAAAATACCTAGATGGTTTGAAAAGGGGGTAGCTAAGAACTCGCGTAACGAGTTTATACGATATAAGGCATTTAAATAATAAACTAAAGCCGTGAAAAGAGTTAATGGGCAGGTTAAGGGTGAGTAGAGAGGGTAGGGGAAAAGAGGAAAGTGAGAGAAGTGGATTATAAGGGTGGAAGAGGAGAAGAGTGTACCTTACACTCGTTAAATTCACGTGGCTTCTTTTATTTTATATAAAAAAGTCGTCCATGTAAAGTGGAACGAGCTTGAGTCATATTCTATGTCATCATCATCATCATCATTTTCATCGTCATCGTAATCATCGTCATGGTCGTTGACGGTGGTCAAGATAAGACCGCAAAGGGTAACATGTAAGATTAAAGAAAAATGATGTCATAGTGTGAGTGTTAAAATACGTTCCAAGTAATTAACAAAAAAAACACGAAGATTAAAATTCTATAAATTAAGGGCAACAAGGCAGAAAAAAAGAAATGAAATGAATTAAATTAAAAAAAAACAAAAAAAAAAACAAAAAAAAAAACAAAAAAAGACAAACGAAAATCTTCAGGTGTTGAGTTGAAGATGGGGGTGAAAGGGGGTATGTTTATATGGTACTTGTAAATAAATAGGGGGAAAAAAAGGAAAATAATGACGTTAATCATGACGATGACGATGATGACGATGAAGAAGAAGAAAAAAAGAAAAAGTATAAATGGTGCGAATCCAGGTGAGAAAAGAAAGATCGTGAAAGTAGAAAAAGTATCGTATCGTTGTGTGTGAGTTTGAAACATGGTGATGGGGGTTGGGCGGGGGTGGGTGGTGGTCCACGTCTGCGCGTCGTTTAATTGCGGGACTTGCGTCTCTTTTTAAAGTCTGCGATGCAAATGGGTCATAAAACTCGGCTACCGGTAGATAGCTCATTTACGAGTGAAGAAAGTTTTTAAGGTTTCTAACAGGGTGAGTTTCGAATGGGTTAGGTGGTAGTAGTAGTAGTAGTGATGGTGGTGGTGGTGGCAAATAAGAGAGAAAGAAACTGTTAGAAGAAGAAGAAGAAGAAGAGGAATAAGAGAAAAAGATGAGGAGAAATAGTTTGTAAAAGAGGAGTGGGGGGTGGTGATGGTAGAGGTATAGGGAAATGGAAGGGGAAAGGTTGCCCTGAATGCACGAACGAGAGGATCTATTTTATCGGTCTTGCCCTCATCTCATCCACCTTCTTTCTTCTCAACCCCTATTTCTTTTCTTTCATTCTTTCTTTCTTTCTTTCTTTTTTTCTTTCTCTTTCTATATTTTTCTTTTCTTTCGCAAGTTTGAAAGTAATTCTCTTTAGTTGACGGTAAGATCTTAGTAGTAGACTGCAACTTGGAATGGCAACTTATTCTCTTTCTCTCTTTCTACCTTTTTCTTTTTATTTCTTTTTTTGTGGTAAGAGATTGTCTTTGGTTTCTCTTTACCGATCGTATTTGAGAACTGTAAAGGGGGATGAGATAAAGAAAGAAATAGAGCATGTAAAAAGCATCGTAAATGCTGCTACTTTTACTATTTGCTACTTATTGTAACTGCAACTGCAACTGCAACTGCAAATGCTGTTGTTGGTGGTAGGTAGTGGTGGTTTTTAATTCGTCTACGGAATCCATTTGCAAAATCCATTTTCTTCTTGAAATGTGTCGTAAGCATTGAAAAAAAAAACAATTCGAAAATCACAAACCCCTTATATTTACATTTTTACATAGATAAAAAAAAAAAGTGGTAACTTGGAACATTTCAAACTCCCGGTTTTTAACCCATTACCTGGTTGCCAATGGCCTTTTTTGGGACGTATATTCAAATTGATTTTTTTTTTTTTTTTTTAATAACTGCAACTTCAGAATGAATGAATATTCGTTAAAATTATGAGATTTTACCTTGCGCTTTATGAAAATATTTAAAAATTGTCACCATTTTATTTTAAATCAACGAAACTGCTTGTTTTGTATTATTTTGTATTCTTCTTTTTTGATTATAGAACTGACCCACCTGAAAATATAACATCATCCTTGAAAAGAAGTAGTCAAACCAGTTTTTTTTTTTTTTTTACGTTTATGTGTACGTTCGTGATTAATGGATGTGTACAATATCTGGTAAAATAACAGCAGTAAAAGCAAATATATGCATCCACTAACTCATACACACGTACACCAATGTAATATATACTTACATACACATGAGAGGTGTATTTTTTAGCATTGAAGAAGAAGACGTGGCTTTGTTTGATTTTTGTTTCTTTTCTTTTTCCTTGTAAGTAACCTCGGAGGTTCGGTTGACACCAATTTGGAGAATTTAAAGGGAACATCGTGTGTTTTGCTCATTCATATTCACTTACACACACATACACACATTGATGTAGACATAAATGTACGAATAGAGGTATTTGAATTCTTCGAGGACAATATTTTATCCTCTGAGTTACTACGCGTTTCTCGTTTGATTAAACAAACGTTTATTCGGGACATTTAAATAGGTCAGTATGTCAAAACCTTTATTCTTAACCTTGACCCAATAAAATTCGTCCATTAAAATAATACTAAATTGCGATTTATTATCAAGTTTAATTAAATACATATTGAACAAAAAACATGAACGTTTCATTTGTCAAATTTTTAATAGAATTTTTAACTATTACGTTTTTTTCTAATTCATTTATTTTAAATACTTCACAATTAAATTTATTATATAAATGTATGACTAATAAACTTTAATTTTTATTAATTTTCGTATTAAATAATTTTTCTATTTTTTTAATTTTTAACGTATGGTACGTGAACGTATGAATTAGTGGAAAATCAGGATTGGTCATGAAACATTTTGTTATCAGATTTTGTGATGACGGAAGGGGGAGGGGAGGGGGTAATCGTATTTCAAAAGTTAATAAAACACGAACGTGCACAATCGTATTGTTGAATATTTTTCTTTGATTTTCAATATAAATAAATAAATAAATTACAATGTATTATCTATCAATTGTTTTTTATTTCGATGGAAGCGTATGAAATAATTTATTTTTATTGGTTGCAGAAATAAAAAAAAAAGGGTGAGTTAAAGAGAAAGTGTGATACTATTTTTGTGATATACTACTTCAGATCGATGAGTCCGATCGAAAAAGATTGTCGTTGAAGAAAAGTGTCGAAGAAAAGAAAAAGGAAAATATCCAACATATGTGTAGTTAAAGTGTGTGTGTACATATGTGTGTATGGATGCGTTGAAAAATAGTATAATAGTTAGATAGAGATAGAAATATATGAAAAGAAAAAGAAATAAATAGATAAAAAAAAAGTAGGGGGTGGCTACGTTGGCTAGAAAATTTCCACCAATGGGGAGGAGAGTAAACGGTGGTGGCAAAAATGCCCAAGGAGATTGGATCCCCTGAAAGTGGTCTGTGGATACTAGCTCCACCTGATTACCAGTTTCCTTGATGGATTCTTTAGACCAATCCCCTTTCCTTTCACCTTCATCTTCTTATTCTTCTTCATCTTCTTTACCTGTAAACTCCTCGTCTATTTTAAACTACTTTATTCTTTCTTTTTTATTCCTTTCTTTCCCCGCCTCCAACCACCTCCATCCACCCCTTCCTCCTTTTTTTCTCGTTCTCGTAGTCTTGCAAATTTTGTCTCCTTATTCTTATTCTACTTTTTTTTTTTGTCAACTTATATTTTGACTTTAACCCATTGCCTACCACAATACGAAAATGCAAAAATAAAATTAAATTAAATTAACTGTAAAATTAAATGAAATATTTTGGCAATAATTGTTTTCTTTTTTTTTTTTTTTTTGTAAATTCCATTACAATGTTATATCAGTAAATTAATATTATTATATTGTAAAATTATTTCATGTATTATTTAAAATAAAACCTTAGAACACACACCACCACCACAACCCTTAGGAAAAACGCTTTACAATATGTCTACCAGTCAATGGGTTAAATAAAGTTATTGCAAAATTTCTAAGAGTTGATCCAATTAAAGTTAATAATTAATTTTTTTTCTTTCTTTTTCTTTAGAAGAAAAATTATAAATTAAAATATGTTTATTTTATAGATAAGTGTATGGAATAAAAATGTATACGGCTGATTGGAAATGAAATCGGAAATCGTTCTTTCATGACATAATTATCTTTCTCGTGTACACGCACACAAAACACACACACTTACATTTTATCTTTCTTTCTTTCTTTCTTTCTTTCTTTCTTTCTTTCTTTCTTTCTTTCTATATCTGTAGCAACGTTTGGTCTCACGATGTTGTTTTCCCCCGAAATAGCAAAATTCTTGATCCAATATTCATTTTATAATGAATTATTTATACGAATAATTATTTACGATAAGCAATTTATGTTCGGTGAATAATTATTCGTATGATTATTTCAATTCGTACCCATTCTCTCATAAATGTTGAATTCTATCTATCCGTTTCGATTATTGTTCCAAATACATACGTACTTTCTTTCTCTCTCTCTCTCTCTCTCTCTCTTTCTTTCTTTCTCTTTTTCCATATATAGCACTCGAATATTGTTAGTATTATTTTAATAGCTGTCGAAAACGAAAAGTTAGAAATATTTTTCAGTTTCACCCTACATACACCACCTCTTCCTTTTCTTCTTCACTTTCATGTTTTATTTTCTTTTTTCCCACCTTCATTTTTTATATCGAAAAATAAATGTTAAGATCTTGTGATATAGGTTTTGGTTAACTTAATTAACCATATAACTAGTATACTGTATAACCTAATAACCAACTATGGTTAACCTTATGGTATAGGGTTACATCTATTTGACTTTTGTATTTTTATTTTTTTATTTATTTTTTTTTATATTCTATCCTATAGCATAGTTCAAATGAAATCTAATAGAATAGTTAAAACTAAACTTTAACGGATACAAAACTAATTCCAACGCTATATAACGTTTGTGAACGAGGATAAAAAAAAAAATGCAAAAAAAAAACGAACACTCATCGGCCATTTAATTTCCATCGACGTTCTATAACCACCCCCTTCTCTTTCTCTTCTGCCCTCTCCTTCGGTCCAGCCATTTTCGTTTCTTTTTTTTTATATTTTATATGTTCTTTTTTTTTTTTTAAATATAAATATTTTTGGTAACGCGATAGTCCGAACGATTTTGCACGTAGTTGTTTATTCGAAGCGAAAACATCTATTTTTTGTATGATTGTGGATGCATGTATATATACGTATATGTGTGTGTTTGGTGCGTATGTCCCGCGTATTAACGTTTACGGTTTATTCTTTTTCTTTTTTTTATTTATTTTTTTTTTTTTTTCCAACACACATCGATACACGGGGATGGTAGAATAGCCTATCGCGTTCAGCCATATTCAATTTCGTTCGATCCCTCGCATAACATCATATCTTTGTGTTGCCATCAGTGAGAATAAAAATGTCACAAATTTGTCTATAATCAAATTTAGAAGTAACCAACCCCCTACTCCACAACCCACCTACTCGCTTTTCCAATTCCACTCGAGGAAAAAAAGATTCCATAAGAGAGAACGGTGTTGTATGATGGGAGGAAAATATTCGTTCCGGCAGGATCTGTTATACAGCAGAAAAAAAAAATCAAAACAAAACAAAATGGCGCGCGTTATAACGTTATAATAGAATACTATATGCCTGACTATCTATTCTATCGTTTTGTGCAAAAAACAACAAAATCAAAAAGAGAAGAGTAAATAAATAAAAAATAAAAAAAAAACATTGAAAAAAAAAGTGAGAAACAGTGTCGAGTATATAAAATCAAAAAGTTCGGTGTCATATGCATCATCGTTGTCGTATTTTAAGGACGAGATTGAGCTTGAGGTTACATTAGATTGAGGACGAGAAGGGGTCGAACGAAAGTTGTCAGAAAAAAAAGGAAGATAAAGATATAAAACAAAACAAAAAATAAAACAAATTCTCTACGAATGTTGCGGCTACAATATAAGGGTAATATAAAAAAAAAAAAGCCAAAAAAAACAGATAGCCGTATCAAGGAAATAAAAATAAAAGATGGAGGAGGAAACATGGATACAAATACGACAATGATGACGACGACAACGAAGATGACAACAATGAGGGGAAACACAGAAAAAGAAGAGCCAACTGAGAACAACAAAAAAATTAAAAAAAATATATTAAATTACCCAGGATCGCGAGTCAGAACAGCTCAACAACCAGGCCAGCCTCCGCGCGCCACGTGGGATGCAATTTTGATGCGAGATTAGACCCGGAGTGTTCGTATTTGTGTGTGTGAGGGGTATTGGGAGGGTTAGGGGGAGAGGGGGGTGGTCCAGTTGTTTCTCTATTAATTCGACGATGTCGATTGGTCGCGTACCGTGCGTTTGAATTAGATTAAATTTTAATCGAGTGTGTGTGTGTGCTTGTATATTTGTGTATGTGTATGGGTATGCTTTCTACAACCCCCACCTACCCCTGTTCGTCTCATCTCTCTTTGTTTCTCAATTTCTGTTTCTCTCTCTCTCTCTCTCTCTCTTTCTCTCTTGCGAAAAACCCTCTGTGCAAATCGCGTAACCACGATTGGAAACAAACAAGACACTTCTCAAACGACCATTGGGGTTACTGTATTATCATTTGTTGGTCCTTTTTTGTTTTTTATTTTTTTTTATTTTAGGATGTCGAATAGGATATAAAAATATATGCAGTCTAACTCATGAAAATATTTGAACACAATATTTTACCATGAAATATTTTATTTAACCCTTTTCGGATGTATTCAATTTGGACATGGGTGTCGTAGTAG
Source organism: Polistes dominula (assembly GCF_049000335.1). NCBI lineage: Eukaryota > Metazoa > Arthropoda > Insecta > Hymenoptera > Vespidae > Polistes > Polistes dominula. Next base: position 396,176 of record NW_028301049.1, on the reverse strand, counting down.
TCGGAATTAATTTTTATATATAATATATTTATTATGCAAAATACATATTATGTAGATATACATATAAAATATATATATATATATATATATATATATAAGATTAGCTAGCACGGTTTCTTGGGTAGTGGCTGGGACCAGACATACGACCAGAACTGTAAAAAGGCTTTGGTGACTGAGAGTGGACACGCGTCCGAAAAGGGTTAATTATGATAAGTACATTGTACTTTAGATTATATACAGGGTGAGTCACTAACTTCAACTACTTCACCTTATTGACATATTATTATTAACCCATTTGCACTATAAGCGCATATATGCGAGCATTTTACCTAATCACTATCACCAGAGCGCATTTCTGCGCACATTTCAGTCACCATATATTTAAGAGTGGGGGTACGGTTTTATTTAAGAAACCTTTGTAGAACGATAACAGGGTGAGAAGGAGAAACTGAAGAAAGTAACGGAGTGGAAAGGGGTGAGAGGGAGTGTACGTTTGGAAAAGTTCTCTTCAAGTTCTTCAAGTGTCATTAAAATATTATTTACCCCCACTCGTTAGAACGTAATACAATAATTATAATACTCTTTTTTATAAGATCATTCTGCGAATTCATCCCCACCACAATTGGTTTTTTTAAGAAGAAGAAAAATAATGCGAAGACTACGTTCTTAAGTTCATTCTTCCTTAATTTAAACTACGTTTCTTGTCGTACGTACACAACACCACTAATGGGGTTATTTTTCTTTTTTTATTATTTTTTAAGGGACATCATGGCTATCTTTCTCTTTTTTGTATACCAGTTGAAAAAAAAATAAATAGAAAAGCGGAAAGGGGTTGTTTTTCAAACTAATTATCCTTACGCAAGGGTGTATACTCGTTTCTAAAACCTTCCCGTTTAACTCCCCTCCCCCTGCTTTGTCCCCTGTCCGGAAGTCCCATCTTTTCTTTAGGAATTTTTGTCTATTATTCCATTGTTAACCCCCCATTAACGTTTTACTTATCTTCTTATTATTACGAAAATTAAAATAACGAGTATGACATTGTTCATTTTATATGACGTAGGATATCATTCTATGGAATATTTGTATTATGTTTTCAGATGAAAGAGGTGGGGGGTAAAGTAGGGATACTTTACTTTTTATTTTTTTATTATTTTATTTTATCTTATTTCTTTTTTTTTTTTTCTTGGGTGAAGGAAGGTTTCGTTCATAAGGATTGTTATAGTAATTCAAATATTTTTATTTATAATTAAGTATGTCAAATAATAGATTTTCTATTATTAGAAATAAATGGAAGTTTAGGGTAAAGATTTGTCCTTTTCTTCTTTTGTTTATTTTTTTTTTTTAACTCGAATCCGTGCAATCACAAGCAAACAACAGGGGTATTCTACCCTCTTCCTTTTTATCTAAATCCCGAACAAAATGGTTCACACCTTTCGATTCGATGGTACTTGTTGAAATCGAACTCGAATGTCTTTAGTATTGGTACATATATCTATATATATGTGTTTGTATGTATATGTGTTTGTTTAGAAACGCGTAATATTATCAACTGACTCTCGAATTCCAATGAGGTTTAAGAAAGTTCTTGTCTATTTCTTCCTATTTCCTTTTTTTTTTCTACCTTCCTTCTCATTCGATAAGAAAAGGAGGGTGGATTAAAATAAGGGGATGGAAGAAAGAAAAGAAAAGAAAGAAAGAAAGAAAGAAAGAAAGAAAGATAGAAAAATAAATGATGGAAGAAGAGAGATGAAGATAGAATATAAAAAAGGTAGGGGGAAAGAAAAAAAAGGATAAAAGGAAGAATTGGAGACAGTAGAAGTCAAGTTTCTTATCCCCCTACAATCTCATCAACGTTTAAGAACCGCACGTTGGTGGTGGTGGTGGTGGTGGTGCTGGTGATGGGAGTGGGGATGGGTTGCAGGTTAATGCTTTCCACGTCCTAAATCCAGGATTCTCGAAGGAGCATGCCCCCTACCACCTTTTCACCCTCTTATTCGATTTCTTTTTTTTTCTTATTTTCTCTTTTTTTTTCCAACAACCTTCCATGAGTCGAATTAACTAACCTGACGATTCTTTTACGTGTTAACTTCCTGATTTTTCCACAGGGTGGGTTTTGAAGTATGTATATGTAGGGGGAAAACACAAGGGAGAAAAAGAAAATAAAAAGTTTTATCTATGAAATTTATGAATTTGTGACAAAATATTTTCATTTTTAATTTAGTCTCGTGTGTATATTGAATTTTTGTCGAGAATATATATTGTTTGATTATTATCGAAACCTTCTTCTCATCCTTTATTCTTCTCCCCCTTTCCCCTTTTTCCTCCCCTATACGGTAAAATAAAAACTAGCATCAAATATAGAAAATTAATAAACTGTAATCCGACGATTGTACAATTTTTTTTCCCCCTTTACTATGACGCATCGAAATTTTATATATATATATATATATATATATGTGTGTGTGTGTATGTGTTTGTGAAAAAAAAATTCGTGTATTCGAATATAGAATCAAATTTTAACACAATGTATACAATATATTTCGTTTAACACGTAAAACAAATATTTTTTGTATAAACTCATAAATTTTGGTATTCAATCCCAATTTAAAAATTCGTTGAACGTAACGAAAAAGTGTATTTAGTTTATTTTATTTTATTTTATTTTATTCTATTTTGTTTTGTTTTATTTTTTTTTTTCAGATAAAAAAAATCACGAAGAATTTGTTAAATAACTGTGCAATGTTTTCTTTCTTTTTGTTTCTATAATAAATATTAATAACGACAAATTGGTGCAAAATAATATAATTTTTGAAATAAGTAAACGATGTCGAGGAAATGAAAAAAAAAAAAGAAAAAGAAATGATAGTGATCACTTGACTGATCCACTAGACGATATAAGTGTTCGCCCTCACAAATCGTATTTTTTTCTTGGACAATTTTTAATATCCGTTCTGATAATAATATCCTTCAATAAAGCATCAAAGCGTTTCGTTTTATCTTCTTCTTCCTTTTTTTTTTTTTTTTTTTTTTTCTTTAATAATAAATCTCCTTTTGGTTCAGGTTAATAAATTTTCTTCGAAAATAACTGTTTGACGTGTATTTCACATTTTTTTCTTGTTTCTTTTTCTTTTTTATGTTAATCATCACTAAACGATAAATGATAAATAATAAATGATAAATGATAAATGATAAATAATTGAAAGCAATTCAGTGTTTCATATCTTTTTTGTTTCGGTTTTTTTTTTTACATAATATTTTCTTATTATTTAACTTCTCTAACTCTTACGTCAATTCTGATACATTATATTCATTTATTTATTTTTTTATTTAGTTAGTTACTTATTTAATTATTTATTTATTTATAGTAAATAATATTTTGTATACTTTTCTTTTATCAACATCTCGCACGTTTGTTCTATCAGTTTTATTTTATTTTATTTTATTTTTCTTGTTCATAACTAAATATCAATCCATTTTTAACACCCTCCGTGTGCCCAGCCCCTTTTTACCTGACTTGTCATTCAGACCATTTAATTTTGCTTTAACAAAATCAACCATTACATATAATTATTAATTATTGTAAATATAACAATTAAACAAACTTTCGTACTTTGTTCTATACTGCATTTTGTATAAGACATCAGTATTTTAATAGAAATATTTCTGTACAGAATTCAATTTGTTATAAACATATATTTTCAGCGCATTAAATAAATATGTCAAATGGTAAGTGTACCACCGGTGGTACACGTGGCCTGAAGAACAAGTTTAACGTATACCACCGGTGATACACGTGGCACGGAATGTGTTAATCATAAAATACTTTAAACTATGGCCTTTTAATAACGTCGTTTAAGATTTTCAAGTTCACTTATTGGAACACTTTTTTGAGTGACAAAGGAATACACTTTTTTACGACAGGTAAAAAACCTACGAACTATTTTACGATTAGCATTACATATAAATATTACTATAACGTTAATTGTAATCTTTACATCTTGTAAACTTGTCCTTATTCTACAATGTATATATATGTATATATATATTAGGGGGACCGGAAATTAATGTCGTTTCCACATATGTCAATTCTTATATTTTAATTAAAAATTGATTGACTTTATCTGTCTGGTATTAAAAATTTGCATACTACATGAAAAAAGGTTATTGATAACAAAGTTGATTATGTTATTGATTAAAAATAAAAATTTGTTAAAAATTTATTTATTTGAATTTAAGGTTAAAAAACAACATTACTTTTCGATCCACCTAATATTTAATCGTCGTTATTTGATATATGCTTGCTTTAATTGTCTAAAACGATAAAAATATTGAAATTCGGCAAATTAGGATGGTCATTTTCGTTTAACGAAAATATTTTCGAGTAGTTCCTTAGTGATAATTCGATGTGGCCTCGTTGGATCTTCCGTAGGCTTGCCGTACAATCGGCTGTTGATGACGTACAATTTCGGACTTAGTTCGCACCTGACATTGAACCACCAATCGCAAACGAACACGATTTGACTGAATTGTGTACCATTTGGGCACAAAAATGTAGCTTGTCTGCCATCTATATCGCAATAATGCCAAGCTTGACATCTTGTTTCAACATCTGCGAAGAAACCCGGATAGGGTTGATCGTCGCAATAAAAATTGGTGTAGGGCACTTTTCCTAGGACTGGATAATCCGTACCTGGTCGACCTGAAAAAACAATAAAACATAGAAATTAGTTTGTTAACTCTTCGGGTACATTTGACGAATGAAACTCATCATCTGCTTACTTGAACAAAGTTATGGTGGACGAGTCTGACTCGTCATCTGAATTAAAGAAGCATATTTTTGTTTGGAAATATAAGTACATGTAAATAACACTCAAAAGATTAAAATATAATATATTTAGATTAAATCAAATTAAAATATATTCAATAAATAAAAGTTTGCAAAATTTCTCTCTATTATATTTTAAATAATTAAAATAAAATTGTATTAAAATAATAATTATATTTTAAAAGAACGTATATAATTAGTTAGTTAAGTTAAGTTAAGTTAAGTTGATCAAAGTTTAATTTCAAAAAGTAAAAAAGAAACAAATGATAATTAATAATGGATAATACTAGATTATACGTGTATAAAACTGTATCTACTACTAACTCTTCTTTCCCCGTTTCTAGATTAATTTTAACCTATGTCCATGCATTTATAAGTTCTCAAGTTGGTAAGTCATTGTTTGCTTAGAGTGAGCTTCATCCGCGATAACTCCAGACGGAATAAATTGAATTCTGGAGTCCGTGTTGGAAGTTTCATAACACCATTGGAACATCTCTAACTTACTATAAGGTGTATGGCACTGAAACACCCTACTACTACTACCACTACTACTACTATTACTTTCTTAGATGTACGCCGTAAGAATATTAAATGATAGTAGTGGAAAGCTTCCTATCCCTTAATGATAAAAGTCAGAAGAAGACCTTGCTATTCGTTACTCATCTTCTTTTTTATCTTCTATCTTTCTCTTTTATTTTTTATTTTTTTTATTTTTTTTTATTTTTTTTTAATCCACGTTTTTCAAGATATACAGTTTCTTGGAGAATATCGTTGACGATCTTCTTTTTATTTTTTTTTTATTTTTTTTTTCGGAATCTTACATCTTTTGACGTAAAAAGTAATTAAATATCTACCATAAATCTTATATCTCGTATATATTATTCGTAATTAACTATGAAATTGATTTTTGTTGCTTTATATACATACATCATTTTTTTGTATAACAATTTAATCTTACAAATTTTTCGTTAAATAATCTAAGTTAATTTTTTTCTGTATATAATTAATAAAACTTAGTCTAAGTTCATTTATATTCGAATCGAGATATTAAAGGGTTTGCATTGAATTAAATTTAAAATTATAAATAATAGATATTAATTAACTATTTTTTGTTTTCTTATATACATCACATTATTAAATTTAAAAAAGACAATATAAATCCCTAGGATCTCAAAAACACATATATTCGTTCTCATTAAGAAAAAAAACATTCTAAGATTCATCTCGCGTACTTACTTTACTACCAAACCATTTTTTTGTATTCTTCCCTCCCCTATAATAATAATCCTATCTTTGACATAATTGGCATCAACCCGAGTCACGTATCTTTCTCTATCCAATCTCTCATCGTTTTATCTATTCATCTCTAGTTTCCATCTCATCGTGATTTCCTTGGAATACACTCGAGTAAAGCCTCTCGATTGTTTGCGGATTATGTAGGAAGATAGGAAGAGACGAGAAGGGATTGTGAATAGTGGTAGCAGGGTAAATGGGAGGGATGGTAGGGGTTGAGGTGGATGCAAGGGTGGTGGAATGCAAGGTAGGGGATAAGAAGGAGAATGGGAAAGACGCATCCTCGGCGATTAATCGAAGGAAACGTTGAGGAAACATCGTTCGAGTGAGATGCATCCTACAAACACATACACACACTCTTTAACCCTTACTCTCTATCCTTGTTCTACCCTTTCGATTGTGCTTTATCCGACACCTGTATTACCAGCACAAAGCACGACTGTTCTGGCCAGGTATCGACATACCTCGTTGGCTGCCAATTGCACAAGGCAGCATTAAGTAATGTACATCATCATATACAAATACACTTCTAGACAAAGATTTAATACATACGAATATATATATATATATAGTTTGTTGTTTGCATATGTGTATATATATACACGCATGCACACATACTTATCTATATATTAAGTTATGTATAGTTATCATTAAGAGCTTCTCCCATGATCGTGGTCGTGATCGTACTCCTATCCGACGCAACTTTGAATTAACGATCGCGTTATATCATCAGACAAGTAAGTCGTCGTGTAATTACATGTCTCTCACCTGGCAAAGGGTTAATCAGAATACTACACAGCATGTTATCTATCTTTCTCTCTCTCTCATACACTCTCTGTCTCTTTCCTTTCCCTCTCTGTGTATATGTATAGATGTATGTGTTGTATATGTGTGTCTATTTAATCTAATAAGATGAAATAAAGTTTATTCTCTCCGAAATCATATTTTCCAGTTATTATTTTCTTGTTTGTTTGTTTGTTGTCGTTGCTGAGACTATTGAAATTTCTACTTAAAAAAAAAAAAAAGATTATATTACAATTTGTATCGTTCAATTAATTTCAAACGTTTGTTTCGCTATCGAATCATAACTCGTTCGTTCTAGCGGAATAATTTTCTCATTTATTATCTCACATTTTTTTTTCTTTTTCTTTTTCTTTTTCTTTTTCTTCTCGTGGAAAATTCCTATCGTTTTTACTGTCTCTCTTCTTCTTTACTTTACTTTTTCTTTCTTTTCTTTTTTCTTATGTAAATATAATATGTAAATATATATATATATATAAAAGCGTAAGGTACAACAGGTATCTCTGGTGGATGGAAATAAACCCTAAATTGCTTTTAAGAGGGACAACACAACCTTCCACGGTCTCGATTTGCCCAAGTGGAATAAATAAATAAAACGTCTTGCACATTTAATCAAATCATCACATTTTCTATTTTGACTATTTTCCTTTCCACCTCTTACCTCTCTTCCTCCCTTCCTTCCACCTCCTCTTCACCATTTCCATTTCTGTTTATCTATCTTTCTACCCATTGAATGCACAAAGTCTTCTTAACGAGAAGGATACGCGTTTTTATTTATTCTTTTTTCTTTTTCTCTTTCTCTATTTTACTCTACAGATCTTCTTCGTTTCTTGTTATATCGCAGTTGTTATTATTATTATTTTTATTATTATTGCTGACAATTACCTAGACATTTCTCCCAATATTTTTATATAAACTTTATTCCCCCCATTTTTTAACGCGAAACTTGCGACAAAACAAGACTAACTTTTGATGTTCAGTTCTCTCACGATATCGTTCATTAATTTTATTTAAAATTATATAACACAATATATAACAACAAATAATTTCATGTAAATCAGAAGAGGGGCTGTGTATGATTAGATTCATGTTGATTAAGAAGAAATGTTTCCGTAATCGAATTTTCATAGGGGTTTAAAACGTCTAAGAAGAAGAAATGAAACGTCGTGTGAACTAAATCGATCGTAAATAAAACGATGGCGTTTAAAACACGATATTTCAACGATAAATAGAACTTTGAAAAGAAGAGGAGGGTTCATTGGATGAGTGGTTGAAATGGGATGGCAGTAGTGGTATTGGTGATGATGATGGTGGTGATGGTGGTGGTTTGGTTGCTTTCTTACTTGCCTGTACAGTACGAAACTTCGGAATGTAGCAAAATTGTTTAGCGAGAACAAGTCTTGCTACCATTCACTTTCCATCCCTCCTCCACCTCCTCCTTCTTCTCAAACCTCTAAATCTTAACCACCCCCACCTTGCCAACTCTTCATCTTAATCCCCAACTCAAACCCCTGTTTTCACTGCATTGCCGTCCTCAGTTTGCGAGACAAAATCTCCGACCCTCGTTATAATTCGTCTAAGAAGCTCTTCTCAACATTAAAATATGAAATATACATTGAAATTTCGTGTGTGTGTGTGTGTGTATGTTGCTACAAAGAGAAAGAGAGAAATAGGGAAGGGTAGAAAAGAGAGAGGAGGCAGTGGTTTTTTAGAGAGAAAATTTCCTAAACGAATGAAATCCATGACTACACTGTTTGAATAAATGTTATTAAGAGAATCTCTCTCTTTCTTTCTTTCTTTCTTTCTTTCTTTCTTTCTTTCTTTCTTTCTTTCTTTCTTTCTTTCTTTCTTTCTTTCTTTCTTTCTTTCTTTCTTTCTTTCTTTCTTTCTTTCTTTCTTTCTTTCTTTCTTTCTTTCTTTCTTTCTTTCTTTTTTTCTCTCTCTCTTTTACAAGTTTATGTAGGAAATTAACTAGAGTAAGGTTATATGTTAACAAAAGGATACCACAATTTCTTTTTTTGTTTTTTGTTATATCTATGGAGAGTAGACGTAAGGAGAATCATCTGTGTACATGAAGAAGTATCCGTTGAAATGCATTAAATTAGGGTGACGCCACATTAGCATCAGGGTAAATTTGAAAGGAAGCGCCAAATATTATTAGAGTAGAATTGAGAAATAAACAAGGAAAGAAAAACTTCATACCATACCCTTTGTCTACACCAGCGCCATTCTTGAAGGTTTTTGAACTGTTATTTATAGCATACAGCTGGACACTTTTTCAAATTTTCTCCCATATGAGATGATTCTCCTTACCTCTACTTTCCATAGTTATATCAAAACTGAAAATTTATCATTCATAATTTAAATTAATTTAAAATCATATGAATGTTGAATGAGAATTTTTTCAACAATTTTATCCCGGACGACCAAAGTTTGCAGAGAAATTTTTCTTTACGAAAAACAACAACAACAAATAATAGAATTTTCTGATCAATATCAATCGAATGTTGTCAAATCATTTCGGTCAATTTCTATCGAAGTAACAAGAAGAGTTCGATAATTCGTATCTTTGAGAGTTAGTTTGTTTCAGAACATCGTTTTTAACAACAACCAACAACAACAACAACGATGTTATCCGTATCTAAATAACAACATAAACCTATCTATCCATCCATCGTCCATTCTTCTCTGTCTATCTATCTATTTCCCACTATCATCCACCCACCATTTCCCCATCCTCATCCCATCCCCTTCTCTACAACCCTGTCTCTCTTTCTGCAACAACGCTTTTCTCGAATTTCATTGGACAACGTGGATAGTTCCGTACGATACATTGCGTGAATTTCATCGGTCAGAAACCCACACCCACATGCACTCATACGTACCTACATACACTCATTCAAATGCTCTCACATATACTCACATATTCTCACATGCACTCACATATATATATATTGAATTTTGTTAAAAACTCTAAAGCTTCTTATGTTTGTGTATAACTCGACTCGATTATAAACTTTCGTTAAAATTGTATGACGTTTAAGTTAAGTTTATCGGTTATTCTGAGTTGTTGAAAACTTTGATTATCCTTCGATGAATAAATCTTAATTAGTAATGTTATATATTCTTTAGATACTTTGTTGGTCATCAATCTTGTAACATCAATCTTCTTTCCTTTTCTTTTTTACTTAAACACACACACACACACACACACACATTACAAGGTCAGTTGATGTATGTTAGAAATGTTCTATCTTTCATCTACTAATTTGGTATGTGCTGACATTTCACCCATATGAATCTTAACTTACTCCAATTTCGGTCATCTACAGTAACATTATAAAGTAACATTTACAGTAAATCGAAAATTAGAAAATGTTAAGATTTACATGATCAGTTAGTGTTGTACATTAGAAATAATTTGCCTTTCACCGACATGAATGATTTTTACATTAGATTTTCATCATTTAGAGTATGTGCTGATATTTAACACATGTGAATCTTGACATTCTCCAACTTTGGTTTTTTACGGTAACATATATATATTAGATATATGTATTGGGAAGGCGAGAACGACTTAGAAAACTTGTGATGCGAACGAATTGGTTTCATAGTATTATGTGTGTGTGTGTGTGTATTCGCTTGACTTTCTCTGATAAAACTCGAAGAAATCTTGGTAGATCGCCAAAGCGTAAAAATTCGAGAAAGAAGAGAAAAATCGCTGAGCTCGTTGTTTGGGTTAGAAAGAGTAGGAGAAGTAAGGGGCAGGAGAGGGAAATAGGGTGATGGGAGGTTCCCTTAAAGCAATGCTGAAAAGTACTTTCTTAGATTTTCTATCGTATAAGAAAAGAGTTTTTCGTATGTGCCTATGTGTGTGGTGTGTGTGAGTGTGTGTTGAGAAGAGTGGTAGTGGGGGAGTGTCGTTAGAGGATTCTTCAAATTTCAACGAGGAAAGGACAAAACCAATGCCAAGATTTTCAATTTTCTTTTTAGTTGTATACATATACACACAAACATCCACTCACTGACATGAACAGAGATAAATAGATATATACACACACATAATAGGATGCTCCTACCACTCGTTGCTGTGGTTTTGTTATAAAACATTGATTTAATATAATTTTAAATTATTTAGTAAATTACACAAAATAATACCACAATTAGAATGGGATACATAAAATAATAATATTCGAAAAAATATAAAAAAGTAGATTAAGTTATGTTGTATGTAAATCTGAAAGAAACGTGAAATAATTGAATTGTAATACAACGCCACTTATTAAAAACATCCAATAACTAGAGACCTGGATAAATTTTAAATAATAAATTCCTAAATTAGCAATAAAAAATAAAAATAATTGCAATAAAAATAACTCTATATTCCGAATAGATAAAAATCACAGATAATACAAAAAATGTCATTAAGATCAGTTAATTAATTTCGAAGTTCATTGGAAATCAATAATGTGACACTGAATTTTTCTAAATAAAGATGTGCATACGTGGAACACACTTTCTTACAAATAGAAAACATAGTATAGAAGCAAATGTTAGATTTGTTCTATTAATCATCGTATCGGAGAAACTGTTAAGGAATTTCTCAAGGTTGCCAAATGAAAACTCCATCATTGTTGAGAATTTCCAACTCTCGAAATCGATCATGAAACTCTCTCTTCCTATTTCTCTGTTTCTCTTTCTGATAGGACTGGAGAAACAACCGTCTAGATTAATTTCCCCCTACGTTTATCCACGAATGAGATAGCATTAAACAGCATTTAAACTATCGCGTTGAATAGTTTTGGTTTAAGTTAATTGTTTTTGACCAATCGCCACGTATAGTAGTCAACTTAAACGAGAAACTGAATAGAAATCAGACGACGTGATATGATAGTAATGCAAAACGTTTCTATTCTATTATAGTACACTTTTGATCAAAAATATTCTTAACAATTTCATTTTTATTCAAATCATTTACAAAATAATACAGAAATATTTAAAAACTGACAAAACATATATAAACTGTATATTAGGAAAGTGGTGTAACTCCATTTAAAAAAACAAATAATTAGATATCCTGTAATTTAAGCTTCAATTAAATAGTATAAATTATTTCATTAATTTTACAAAAAATCTATTTTTGTTGTTTTATCTATAGATGTATAATCAAATATGGTTATCTTTAATCAGTTCATAGAATTATATTTTTCTTTTTTAAATATTATTATTATAAAATTAATATTCAATTATTTACAATAAATTAAAAATAATAATTAATAATATTCTTTAAATAAATCCCATAAATACTATGAATTATATTTCCACTCTTTTAAACGCTGCTATTCTTTCCAAACTGAACAAAACCTTACACACACACACACACACACACAACTACACAAAGTAAGAAGAAAAAGAAAACAGAAAAAGAAAGAAGGAAAGCTTTAGCAATTGTTGGCTGTGGTTTAAACAGAGGTCAAAGACGATAAAAAAGGCTATAAGGAGAGAACTAGTAAAAGAAGAAGGAAAAAAGGAGAGAAGGGATAAAAAGGGTGAAAGGAAAAGAAGAAACAGAAAGATACCAAACGTCCTCACAGTTTACCACCGCAAGATTTACAACGATTTACTAATCAAAAAAAAAACATCTATACCGCACTCTTCTTCTTCTTTTTCTTCTTCTTTTTCTATTTCTTCTTCTCCCTTTTCTTTTTCTTATTTTTCTTCTTCTTTTTCTTCTTCTTCTTCTTTGCAAGCTATTATTATTCTCGAGCTTTTGCCAAACGTGTAAGGGATGAAGAAACGTTATCCATACGAAAAGTCTTCTCAACCAGTAGCACCCTTTTACCAACAACCTATCCACTCCACCTTTTACCATCTTCAATTCCGTTTTACGTTCTACCTTGTCTACCCCTCATCACCCTCCCTCTCACCCACTCAGGATACTCGTAAACTCAACAGGAGTTTCTCTAGCACCTTCACGACTTTACTTTTTCTTTTCTTTATTTTTTTCTTTTTATTTATTTTTTTTCTTTCTTTCTTTTTGTTATTTCTATCATTCGCAAATGTAACTCGTATGAATGTGTTTATTTTAATTCGATTTATCGATCAACTATATATATATAAGATGGGCTTAGGATACTACTTACTTAGATAAGTACTAGGTACTTAGGCTAAGGATACTCTCCTTACATATATATAGATTCTCAGTAATTATTGTAAATTATTATTTTACTTTATTAACAATAGTTATGAATATAATTATATAATATGTTTTTTAATTAACATTGTTTGTCTGTGATAAACTTCGAAATTAATTAGTCGATCTAAATAAAAATTTATTTACTTTATTTGATTGTCTTTAACTCACCATCTATGGAAAACTTACAGAACTTAGAGACCTAGAATCCTCTAAATAAAACAAGTACTTAAATTAGCAATAAAAAAATAAAAATAATCAAGATAAAAACTAATTTTTATTCTAAAAATTGCAAAAAAAAAATCACATAAAGTAAATAAAAATTTTATTAAGATCGGTTGAATAGTTTCGAAATGCATCGCAAATGAACAAAATCAAATCAATTTAAATCAATAATCATCAGATTTATCTTTTTTATTCTGAGGTATATATTTTACTGTCTTTATCACTTTATTTCTATTCTTGTTTCTTAACCATGTTGTGTGTCATGCGTTATAAAATAACATTTGTTTTTACGTGTGTGCGTGTGTGTGCAAAAGAGTTTCTAGGATAAACTTTACTTTTATGTTTTTAGAAAAATTGTTAGAAGGGAAAGGAAAGTAAAGTAAAGGATGATAAAAAGGACTAGAATAAAGAAAGAAAGAAATAATAAAAAAGCTTTACATTTTCACGTTCTCTGGTTTTATTTATATCTTTCCTTTATTTCTTCTTTCTTTGTTCCTGTCTGTTATTCTTATATATCTTTTTCTTTCTTTTATATCGTTAGATTCCACCCTTTAAACTTTTCCTTCCGACCCTTTCCTTCTCTCTGTTTTGGAATTCTGCCCAACCAACCACCCACCACCACCATCACTACCACTACCACCATCATCATCATCCTGATCTTGAATCGTCTAGATTTTCAAGTATTTTTCATTGTTTTACTTTAGATCAGGATGTAGCACACCGCTTATACCCCTCCCCTTGTCGAACAAAAACCGAGGAAACCTTTCAACTTCTTTTTTCTGATTCCTCTATCTTTCTCTCTCTCTCTCTCTCTCTCTACACTTCTTCTTAAGATGTAAGACATTTTTCTTTGAGAAATTAAACAAAGGACAAATGTTTCAAGAAAATTCGAAGCAACTTAAGTGCAACTGCTAAACCCCCTACTTGATAAATCTTCTTTCCAAAATGTTACTGTTGTTATTTTTTCGAAAATGCTTTTTCTACTTTTCTTTATTTTTTTTTTTTTTTTTGTACTTCAGACAATATAATCAAGAATAAAATCTACAAATTTTGATCATAACATAGGTAATAATAATAGATGAAAAGTAATAAATAGATTCACTGTGTATAGGTTTAGTTTTGTAATATGTTAAAGAAAAATCATATTATCAAGTGCTGTTGTGAAGTACAATGTTGTACCAAAAATTGCCACAATTTATGAATCATGTTATATAGTCAAACCGTATTATAGAAAAATTACTTGTAATTTCATTCCAACAATAACAAAAACAAAGTTACTTGTTAAAAACCATTATTTTCATTCATCCATTTACATCCAAATTTATCCTTACATTTTAATTACCACTCCAAACATTTTAAAACCCTTTCCCTTCTCCCACCCCTTCGATATTCTTCATTTCCAGTTATTTTAGCCTGATAACATTTTCTCCCCCTTCGTGACACAACATTCACGGAATACACACACAAGTGTCCATCATCCACTTTTTATTCTACCCGAGAGCCCCAATTCCAATCGTCCACTCGCATTTTCTTGACGCGTAACGTGTTATAAGCGTTGACGGACAAGTAACATTATACTCGACCTCCGGGTGCGATATAAAATGGGTTAAACGAAAAAAAGAATGAAAATATGTGGATACGACGAGAGTGGGGTGGGTTTGTATGAATGTGTTAGATGCGTTGTGTACGTGCTAGGTGGGGGAAGGGGATCATGTTAGTCCTCTAATTTTACGTTTCTGTCGTGTCACGGGGATGAAACGAAATATAATAAACCGGAGGGGTAAAACTCGAAACGAAACGAAAAGAAACGAAGAAGAAGTCAGAAGATGAGACGGGATGAAATGGAAACGTTGAGGGATGATGAGGAAAAGAAGGAGGAGAATGAGGAGGAGAAGGGACAGGGGTAAAAAAGAGAGTTGTAGGAAAAGGAGGAGGAGGAGGAGGAGGAAGGAAGGATGAAAATTTCTTACTCGCAGAACGAACGAACGAACGAACGTACGCATTAACGTTGATATAAAGTTAACTGAAGTTCTTCAACGTTAGAGAAGGGGTAGAAAAGATAAGGGGAAGAGAGAGGAGGAAAACGGAAGAGGGAAAGTAGGGAGAGGAAAGAGGATGAGGGGTTGAAACCGTGGCAAGCTTTTAACGACTCAACATACATCAAGATTCTCGAACTCTTTGACGAAGAGGGAAGAACTTACATATGTGTTGAGGGTGTGTACTATTGCATTGAGTTGCAACACTCTCTCACTCACTCACTCACTCATTTCTCCCAGTGTTAGTAACACTGAAAATCACGTTTCCTTCCTTCCTTTCGTTGCTTGCTTCCTATTTCTAAGAAACTTTCCTTATATTCCTTCTGTCGTATTAAACGAAAGCACGATGGTGGTACAGGTGGTAGGGGTGGTGATGTTGGTGGTGGTGGTGGGCGTCGTTTTAAAGAATTAAAGTGTTGGGAAAAAGAATGAAAGAAAGAATGAAAGAATGAATGAAATCCATCACCTTCACCCCCACCCCTATAGATATATCTGTATAATATATAATGTTAATTACAATGTTATTTATATATAATTTTGATACGTAATATATTATTTATAAAATATAATTATATATATAATATATTACTGTTAAAAAGTACACTTTTATTTTGTTTATTTTTCTGTCTCTTTTATATATATTTGTAAATTATATAACAAATGCAAAAATTATGAAACATTATCTCCATCGATCGATATTATTTCTCACTATCGCACAAGCGCATTCAATTTTTTTCCGATTCATAGAAAAATCTGGTGGAAAACTGGAGGGAGGGGTGGTAAAGGAAGGGGAGTCTTGCACCACAACGGTTCGCATGCGATATGAACGAATGAATTTTTAAAAAATGACTCGTCGAGTAAATCTTCTCCAACGACGACATTCCCATATCGCTTGTATTCATTCCTCCCTTCCTCCCACTCTCCCTTCCTCCTCTTCCTCCCACCACCCTTTTTCGAACATACGTTCGTTCCACTTCCACCCTGTTTTTCTTCTCGTCTTTTTCTTTTATCTTTTTTTCCCCTCCCCTATCCACAAACGTTCGCATAGTAAAATGCAATGTGCAAACTCCATTATAGAAAATGTTCCCTTCGAAGGGCATCAAAAATAAACTCTTTTTCGAACACGGTTCACAATAAATCGATTTGATTCGATCGATCGATCGATCGATCTATGGAAAAATCGAAAAAAAGGACTAAGGGATTGATGTGCAGAAAAAGGGTGAATTTTATTCCTAACGCTGGAAAAAGTTATGTGAGTGAAAAATGACGAAGGGTTACAACCCTGGGATGATAGGGTCAGGTCAACACTCGTGTTTTTAACGCTCGATCAACAAAAGCCCTTTTTTTTTAAAGGACGGGGGTGTCTTGTTCGAAAATAAAACCTTTGACAAACCTTCTTGATCCTTTTCTTTCCAACCTTCATTTTTTTTTATTTTACCATCCCTTTTAAAAGGGATTTCTTTCTTTTTTCTTTTTTACACATAATTGCTCTCTCGAACGATTAGGAAAGCACGTAATCTCTTTCTCTGATCTTTTTTTCACGGTTCAACACTTGGAAAATAAATTTTTAGGGTGTAAAAGGGTCGCAGGGAGGGAAAACGATTTAATCTGATTTTTCAATTTTATTGTTGAAAGTCATGAACAGGGGATGGAGCTAATTTATTACAATGGTTTTGAATTAATTGTTATATGTATGTTGAAGGGGTGCGTGTTTTGGGGAGTGTTATTTATTATATAATTATATATATAT
This sequence comes from Polistes dominula, assembly GCF_049000335.1. Taxonomy (NCBI): domain Eukaryota; kingdom Metazoa; phylum Arthropoda; class Insecta; order Hymenoptera; family Vespidae; genus Polistes; species Polistes dominula. Next base: position 379,053 of record NW_028301049.1, on the reverse strand, counting down.
AAATTAAAATATAAAAGTTTTATTTTTTCACGTTGGATAAATTTGAGAAATAAATTTGTCTATTAAATGGAAAGAAGGAAAAATGATGCTATCGAAAAAACTTTGGTACGTTTTCGAACGATACTTAAATACACACATATATCCGGTAACTTCGAATGAGTAGTTGATATATATATATATATATATATATATATATATATAATACAAAAGTCACAGCATCAGGTGTCTCTTGGCGTCACTCACATCGTTCCTCTTCTTCTTCTTCTTACTTCAACTTGCTCATAAAACTTTCTTTTCGTCGTTTACTTTTATTTGTTCCATTTCTCTTTCTCATTTTCGAAGAAAGAAAAGAAAGAAAATGAGAAAGAGAGAGAGAGAAAGAGAGATAGAAAGGATAGCTGATTTCAACAACAACAAAGTCTTCACACTGATCGTTCGATTTCAAAAGAATTGACTATTCTATAGCACAGAAAAAAAGGATGATAAAGGAAAGAAAATAGATGAAAGAAGAATGATCAGATGATGATAGAAACAGAGTTTTATATATATATAAAAAAAAAAAAAAAAGTGAAATCGATGAAAAGCACATAAAAAAACAACGAACAAAGGTGTAAAAGTTTGTGAGAGAAAGGTGAAATAGAAAAATATAGAAAAAAATATATATATATAAAATATATCTCGTGTGAATAATCATCGTTGAGTTAACTCTTTTCGGATGTATTCAATTTGGACATGGGTGTCGTAGTGGTCAGAATTAATTTATATATATATAAATAAATTAATTAAGTAACTCTATTAATTTTTATATATAAATAAGTTAATTTGTATATATATATAAGATTAGCACGGTTTCTTATGTTGTGACTGAGAGTGGATACGCGTCCTAAAAGGTTTAAAATATCTGATGAAATTCGGAAAGAGACAATTTGGTCACAAATGATATTGTTTACGTACCGGGTATCGATTTACCAAGGTCGAGATACTCTCTGACAGATGGACTGAGAAATCCAGGTGGTACTGCTGGTGCCTCGTTCGTTGGATTATTCCTTTCGTCCACTGGTTCGGTTTCCTCATCGTAATAATAATCCTCCTCTTCTTCCTCCGATTCGATTGGTTTAGCCCTCTTTGATATCTTACTGCCAACAACAACACCTCTTCGATCGCCATCTGAAATAAATATTAATATACAGATAAGTTTAGATAAATTTAACACGGATTGTGGATTGTTTTTAATATTTTTCTTTTTTTTTTTTTTTACATTTCATTTGATTCATTTCTTTATTTCGAGTTTGTATATAAAAGTATTTTTATTTTTTGTCTTTTGTTCTTTTTATCGACAATTTTTAATATTTTATTCATATTAAAATATTAAAATATTATTTCTCAACACGTGAAACTCAATAATTTCAATTTTAATCTTCCATAATAATTTTCGCGCAAAATAAAAAAAAATAAAAACAATTCAAATAAAATCTCATGTCAAATAAATTTCCTATTGATTTTAACAAAACAAATAATAATAACATATACGAATAAAAGATGAGAAATTCGTTTTTCTGAAGGATCAACAAGAAATAAAAGGAGTACACAACACACTTTGGATGTATTCGAAAAAAAAACTAAACGAAACTAAACGAAACGAAAACGAGAATCGAAATCGAACTCATAGCTGAGTAACGTTAAAGAAGAATGAAAAGCAATCGTTTTTCCTTCTTTTTTTTCTCTTCAAAAACGAAGATGAGAAACTTGGTAGAAAGATTGTGAAAATGACAAGTGGAAAGAAAGGTGTATAGGAAAAAGATGGTTTGCTGGAATGAAAGGAAGAAAAAAGAAAAGGAAAGATTCTTCTCTTCTAAACGAAAAATCGTTTAAACGGTTGGCTTTTTAATGGCGTAAAGGAAAGATTCAACGCCTTTGTACTCCTTCGAGTTTCCTCTCTCTCTCTCTCGCTCTCTTTCTTTCTCATACATATACATTCACAAACAAACACATTTAGAAACACATATAATCTTCATCCAACCATCTTCAACCAAAACATCTTTGGTTGGTTCCTCTTTCTCACCTTCTTCTTCATTCCCTCTACTTTTCTTCTTTCATTTCTTCAACCAACAACAACACAACAACAACAACACATCTACTTGCGCATGAAAACGTCTTTACTTGTATATATACGTGTGTTGTTTCAACGTATATGTGCAGTCAAATGCTTGCTACTATTCTATATACACGCCAACGCGAATTTTCTCATCAAAGGAGAACTAATTACGCAGGTATCCGTTGGTACCCACCCACCCCCAACCACCAGCACCCCTACCAACACCACTACTAACACACCAGGATCGAAGTTACGATTCTCAACGTTTTGCGATGAAATTTCCTAAAGTAAGAGTAGACCTTTCTGGATAGTGAAGAGAGAACGAAATGGAGAGGGGCTGAAAGGAGGGTTGGAAAGGTTGGTATTTGGCAAAAGATGAAAACGTAGGAACGAACGAACGAACGGACAATGGTTCGGGGCTAAATTCACATAGTATGACGTATTTTAACTCTTCCTTTCCTCTTTCTAGTTTGGGTATTAAACTACCAAGCTACCTGGTTTAAATAATTAATCGATCTAAAGCACTAGCCCCTTCTCTTCTACTTCCCATTCCCACTTTCTCTTTCTCTCTGTCTCTCTCTCGCTCTCTCTCTCTCTGTTTCACTGCAAATTCCTTTTCCATACCCTTTCTCTTATACATCCTCCACCTAACACGTTTTCCTACAAACATACACATGGTGTTTCCTGACGTTCTTCTCATGTTAGGATATCGAGGATCCCTAACGTGGAATGAATTTTAGGGAGTTGAAAGTTAGAGATTTCGGAATGAATTTGAAACTAAACTTCTACGTGAGACCTGGGCTCGTTCAAGGTGTACATATCAATTCCTTTTACAGGGGGGTTTCATGGGTTTTCTTGTCTATTATGACGTTACGGTTTTTGGTTTTCAAAAAAGTTTTCAACAAGTTTTCTTAAATTTTATTCTGATTCATTTTGGAACTTCAAATTAGGTATAAAACAACACACACATAAATGTTTAATATATTTATAATATATATAAATAAATATATTATATATTAAATATTATTTATATAATATATAAGTAAAAACACACACACAAAGTAATACCACAATTACAATGGAATACATATAATAATAATACTTAACAAACTATAAAAAGCAAGGTTAAGTTATGTCGTATATAAACGACTTAATTTTTCGATTTAATTTCTTTTTGTTTATTTTTTTTTTTTTTTGTTTATCTAGTTGGCATGTCTTCAGAAAGTAAAGGATAATGAGAAGGAAAAATTAATCAATCTTTCTTCTTCATCTAATTCAACGTTAGCAATCTTTCTTCATTATACTTCATTTGATCATGATTTTCCATTAGGTTATACATCTCTGACGTATTTTCCTCTCTCTCTCTCTCTCTCTCTCTCTCTCTTTCTCTTCTCTTTCTTTCTCTCTGTCACTCGAGATGAAAAGAAGAGGGTTGGGGAAAGGTGTAGACACATGAGAAAGACTAAGAGAGAGAAAGTGTCAAGCTTCCTTCCCAAATGAAGGAAAATCCAAGCCGAATGTGCTTTAGAGTTTCTCTCACTTCGTAAAGGTGGTATATTCAGTAATTTTACCTAAAGTTAGTATTTGAAAGCTTTGTCAAGATTCCTTTTGGGTTCTATTAAATCAATTATATTCTGTTGAAAGACAGAAAAGAAAGAAAAAAAGGAAATTAACTGATCAAAATAATTACGAATATTAATTCTTTCAAATAAATCTTTGAAAAATGTTATTTTTGTTTTCTTCATTTTTCTATTTCTTATCTTCTTGAAATTCTATGAGAAATTACGAAAATTCCTGACACACACAAACGAAATTCCATTGAAATATTAAAATGAATGAAGTTAAACGAATGATAGATCGATGTCTCTCAGAATTCACATTAATGTATAATTAAATAATAAAAAGGTTCACTTTTATGTCGTCAAACAGCAATTTTATTGAAGAAGAACGATAAAAAAAAAAAGAAATCGTCTTTTCTTTGAAATACGGGGGGAATGTATGGCTAATTATTTAATGAAATATTACATCTCTTCTTTTATCAAAAATTCATTAGCAAAAGGAAGAGAGAAAAAGAAAATACGAAAAGAATTGAAGTTAAATAGAAAGAGAAATAAATGTGTAAAATGGGATAAAACAAAAAAACAGAGGTTAGGTTTAAGTTGGGGGTGAGATGGAGGAATAAGCGGTGAACTTATAACGACACAGACTAGTTACTATAATATGACTACTACTACTACAATTTGGAAGCAGACGTTTCATAAAATATTTAGCAACTGCAAGTAGATACTGAACGAAAACCATACAGCCACCCCACCCCACCCTATGGTGAAATTCTCAAAAAACTAGAAGTTGGGATAATATTTGTTATGTTAACCGTGCTGATTAAACGGACTTTAATTATTCGACAGCGAAAAGAGAAGCGAATAATTATCAAATATTCTCGATGAGCTATTCATTTATAAAACCATCAACCCCCCTTCGAGTTACCAGCACCACTACCATCATATATTAACTTAAATAATCTCAATACTTAGGAAAAAATATTGAAATATTTTTTTCAATCGTAGTATCACACTTTTTGTGTATAATAAATAAAATTTTTTACATACAAAAGTTAATACAAAGTAAGTTGATACAAAAATTTACTATTTTTGAATTAACCTGTATGTACACCTGAAATACTAAAAGTATTATTTTGTTATTAAATATGAATTGCGTAAAATATATATTTAATATTATTAATATATAATTATATTATATATACTTATGTATTATATAATAAATAAACATTGAGAATATTTTTAAATGAAAATAGAATCAATAGTGACTAAAATAGAATAATCAAGGAAACAGATCGCAAAGAGCATTCCCGTTCATCTCAAGCTTTTCATTACTATTCCAATGATATGTTAGAACAAGTTGCTTACTCATCCGTATATTTGATAATTAGTCTATCATAGGTAGGCTGCTTAATTAATACGTTTCCCGTTCGACGTTAAGGTCCTTATTAATTACCGATCTTCTCTTTGTTTATAAACGAAATTCACGACGACGATTCCCTTTTGGTATAAATCATTCGTTTCTTTAAATAATATCAATTTTCATTTTAGATTTCTCCTTTTAAACAACACCAATTAAAAAAAAACTTTTATTATAATACATAAACCAAAAACAACAACAACAAAACAAAATTAAATTAAAAAATTATTGAATAATTAATCATTGTTTTCGTAAGTTTAAAAATAAGAAGAAATTATTTATCGAAGTTTTAAATGCGATAAACAAAGATCTTAAAATTATTAAAATAACCAATTATTATTCGTAAGATTAAAAAATAAGAAAAAATTATTTATCAAAGTTTGAAGTAAAATAAATTGGGTGAGCCGTTGAAAGTGGGATGAATGGAAGAAAGGTGGGGGTGGTGGGTGTGGGGTTCAATAATAATGTAGGTTTTTCGATATATGTGATATAATAATACACGTGTGTGTGTATGTGTGTAGAAATAGCGAAAGGAAGAACGGAGTAGTCATGCTTTGTCATCACGGTTCTTTGTTTTTCGTTGGTTCGTGCGACACACAAGAGTTAGAGAGAGAGAGAGAGAGAGAGAGAGAGAGAGAGAGAGAGAGAGAGAGAGAGAGAAACATTCGGTATTGTTCCTATTTTCAATTCATCCGCAATATTTTGATGCATAAAGTTTACTTCGTCGATGAGTTAATTAGCTTCCTCCGTCACAAATTCCCAACAACACCATAGCCAATACTACTATTACTACTACCAGTACTAGTACACAATCACAACTACATCCCAACAATTTCTATCTGTATTTAATAGGATCAACGAAAATCGTCATTATTTAACTTCCTCACCCATGTAGAATTATTCCCTTTTGCCAACTGTATCTCTTTCTATTTATTTCCATATACAGGGTGATTCACCAGCTCTTGCCACCAAAATAACTCAACAGAAAAGTGAATAAGGAAAAAGTTGCATGCAAAATTCAGGACTACAATATAACATTAGTATTTTTTTTTTTCTAAGTTGAATCATTTTCGAGATTTATTGGTTAACTTTGTTTCTATTGATCAATGTAAACTATTGTGTAGATAAAAAAAGCTAATAGTGTAAAAAAAAATATAAAGTTCTGTTTTAAAAAAATTTTTGCCTTTATGATCTTTTTCTATTGTTATTTAAAAAAAAGTTATTACCCGCCTCCGTTGCAAGAATCACCCTGTATACATACATACATATATACACATATATATATATACTTTTCACAAGATTCATAATCGTCATAACGCCCGGTTAAGTTCGAATTACGAAGATTATCTATTTTATAGGAGATAAACATATCAAACAATCCAAACCCTGACGAGGGAAAGGGAGAGGGGGTTGTTTCTTATCAGTTAGAATTTTTCGCGGTTTAAATCCCCCCCCTTCCTTCTCCCCCTGTCTGTCAACGCATCGAGGTTTTTCAACACAAAATATAGAAATGTCGTTAGAAAAGAACGTTCTTTGTTTGAGGTTGTTAACGAAACAAAAAATAAAAAGAAACAAACCCCTAACTTCAATCACCCAAACTACTACCTTTTCACCACCACATTCTCTATATTCTTCTAACTCCTTTCCCACCCTTATCCTTTTTCTCTTGATCCAAACAAAATTTGTTGTCTTTTCTGGCATCAGTCTAATTCATTGTTTCATACTTTATCTATTCATCTATTTGATATCTTTATCTATCTTTAATGTCAAATTCTGTCAGTATTTTCTATCTTTCTCTTTCTATCTCAGTGTCTTTTTTTGCTTTCCTCCCCTTCCAACCACCCCCCAGCCCTACTCCTCATTGAAGCTGTCTTTTGCTCACTTTTGTTCGTTCGTTCGATCGTTCATTTGTTTCGTACATTCGTTTCGTTTCGTTTCGTTCGAAACCACCACCACCACCATCACCACCATCACCTACCACCCACCTGCATCCTTCTCGTTCCGAGCAAATTTTCATGCAGCAGCAAAGCGATATTAAAGTGCCGTTTCCCTGGGTTATTTGCGCGTCGGCAAACGCAGGAAATAGCTCACCGTTTCTACCTTCTACACCTCTCCTCCCTTTTTTACCCCTTAACCCATCCCCTTTCTACCCTCTCACTCCGTCAGATCTTTTTCCCCGTTGATTTTGCGTTGTCGTCTTTATTTCCATCCTGCCGTTCTACGTGAGAATAACTCAAGAGATAAATAGATAAATAGATAGTTAGATATATACAATATACAGGGTGATCGGTACTTACGTATTAACGCCACCGCAGCAGAAATTCCGCTAATGCGCCAATAAAGAGCAATCTTGTTGTTCGTACACAACAACCTTGTAGTTTGCACACAGCAACCTTCAGGATTTCGTCAGTGGTTTCGTCATTATAATTAAGAATATTATTACAATGACATTATTATTATAAATTCTAAAAATATTAAATTTGTTTTCCCATTATTTTTGTATATATTTGACGAAATTATAATTTTGATGAAAATCCAATAATTTGACCAATTCAACAGTTTAAGTTTCACAATTTTATTGCACGTATTTTTGAAGAATAAAACCAACGTTCAAATTATGTCGATGATGAATACGAGAGATAAAGAAAAAACGATTTATATATACATATATAAATATGTATAAAAAATAATGTAATGCAAGTAGGTAAAGCTCGGAAGAACAGACTCAACAGTAGTTTGTTGCATTTATACTAAAGCAGTTGGTACGAGATGACGACTCGTCGTCACTGTCAATGTAAATATCACATATCTCGACGTGAAGGGACTCTTCATCTCTTTTCTATTTGTTTTGTTATGTACCCTGACGCGACAGAATGACGTCACTTCTCTCTTCCACATTTCTCCCTTTTTTCTTTTTTTTTAAACGTCTCCGTTCCTTTTTCCTTGTTTTTACAAACTCCTACCTTATTGATTTCTAACTTCAATAGATTATGCTTCTCCCCTTTCGTTACTTTTTCCCTCCTCCCACCACTATCTACCATCTTGTTATTCAACTGCATATAAATTCTCATTTTCCTTTGTTACTAGTCTTAATCGTCAGGGTTGATATTATTTTTATCTTTTTTACATTTGATGATGATATATCACAACTGTGACTAGTTTTCAAAACGACGTTGGGAAATCATTTCAAATATCATTTATTCTCTTACGCGTATTATTTGATTTCGTTTTATTTGAATTTAATTTTTTTTATAATAATATATATATATATATATATTTTATTTTATTTTATTTTATATTATATTACCATATATATTAAAGTTGTGATTTACACATTGACAGTAAAAAATATTAAAACTATTAATAAAATAAATATATATATATATATGTATATTGAAAGGAAAGAAAATTAAAAAGTGATACCAAATTTTTGGTTTAAAATAGAAAAAATGAAGTAAAAAAAAAGTATTACAAAATAGATCTTTATCGAAAGTTTCTATTTCCCTGGTACTATTTTCTATGGATTTTACCGTGCTTATAGATCTGCTACCTATATATATATATATATATATTTCTTACTAGATTCTATTGAAAAAGTTCTGTAGAACGTTTAAGCACGTAGTCCAGCTTTGACCGTAGCCGTTAAAAAAGAGTCTTTGACGTTGCATGCGAACATGAATTCTCGATTTTTCCTTTACTTTCGTTTCGTTTCGTTCAGTTTCGTTTCTTGAAAGAGTTTTAAAAAGCGTGTGCACTATGAGATTCTATAAAATCTATACCACGGTTTGATAGGAATAGGGTGGTGCCTGGGGATGGGCAGTTTATGTCTCGTGATCTTTGTTTCTAAAAAATACAAAAAAAAATCTAAATAATCATTTTAGTTGAACCTTTGAAATATTTAAACATTTAAAATCGGTTAAAAGTTAGTCGAGGTAAAATCGGCAAAAAAGTTATAAACTTAAACGAATATATATGAGAGATAAGTGAACGTACAAAACTCGAATAAAATTTAAATTCTCAAGGACACATTTGACCGATCGTAAGGAATGATCTTCTTTGATAGAAAAACTTTCTGTCTCGCAACTACTTAACCAATCTTCGATCAAGATGAGACTTAGAGAACATTAATTAGTACTTGTACGGTAAACAACCATAAACGATCTGTAATTGGTCATTGGTGATGGTTTTCATCGCAAATGGATTAACAGCTATATCTATTTATACTAATATATAACTTATATATACTATATATAATTATAATAATTATAATAAGTATATAATATAACAATATTGTTCATAGATATGCATTTCAATTCTAAATCTTTTCTATTATTTATATTATAAATAGATTAAAATTTTCTTACTACTCTTATGTTATATTAAACTTTTATACAAATTCTAAACACTTATATAATAAAATAAATTTTATGCATTTATTTATTTCATGTGTATGTGTGTGTATTCTGTTTGTAATACCAGCACGTTTCCACGATTATTTTTCGAGAACAAATAGATGTCACGTATTCTTCTTGTTTCGTTATTTTCTTTAAACGAAATAGATTGAAAATATTTAAAAAAAACATAAAACCTCAATCAAACATCGTTGAAAACAATTTTATTACAAATTTCTTTTCAAAAGAAAAAAGAAAGAACAAAATAAAGAATGTATATTTAATTTATTTAATTTTACTTTAACAATAAATACACACACACAAACACAAACATACATACAGTCAGTAACGGATTAGAATGGAAACGTAAACTTATACTAAACACGTTGCCATTCCAATTATCGTCGGATCTGTGTTAATACATAAGCGAATGAAGATTTCTTGGAAACCGTGTTAATTGAAATCTTCGTTTAGATCTATCGAATACTAGATAAGGGTTGTGGTGATGTTAGTAGTGAAACAGGGGTAGAAAGGGTGGAAAGATAGATCTGTATCGAATGTAAGGATTCACCTGATGAGATAATAGTGTTTCTCATCTCTCGGTTGCTTTACGTAATGCAAACGTAATACGGTATTATACATCATCAATGAAAACACGATAAATTAATGGCAGAATTTTCTTTGAAGGGATGAGAGAGAGAGAGAGAGAGAGAGAGAGAGAGGATAAAAATAAGATCATAAAAATTAATAATTGTTCTTTAACAAAAAAAACATCATATATCAATCTTAAATAATTTAATCTAATAGAATATCTGTAAATAAATTTCTTATTTTCTTTTGTGAATGAAACATTAAATTTACGAATGTTTTTGTTTATTAGTTTGTAATTATTTACAAACATTGTTTGATTGAAAAGATTGAGTAGACGGGGTGGAATTAATATTTACGTATATTTCATTACGTAATCTAAAGGAAAAAAAGAACCCTAGTGTGCACGTGCTCGAACAAGTTTTGTGACGAGTTATTTTTGTTGAATAAGAAGAAGAAGAAGAAGAAGAAATAAAAGTGATGGAATAGTAGTAGTTTCATTAGTAGTAGTAATCTTATATTAGGAAATGAACACACTGACAACACCACACTACGATACAAACTCTCGATTCTCGATGGAATTAAAGATTCTCACGAGAGGAATTTCAGTTTCTTACTTGGTAAAGTATAAACGTGCTTTCAAACTGGCTCATTCATTCCTCTTCTCATGAGAAACTGTTAAATTTGGTGTCGGTTTTGGCCCTCGTTTAAAATGAATACTTAAATCTAAATAAATGCATGAAAATAAAGACCAAAAAAAAAGAAAGGGAAAAGAAAAAAGGAGAGAAAAAAACCAAAAACAAAAAGAAAGAATTGATTGAAAAGGAATTCGAACGAATGATTGAAAATGTTCAAGGTAAATCGAATAAAATTTGATTACTTGTTAAAACGTGAAATGATTTTATGAAGACACGTGGGTATAAATGTGTTCTTGTGTGTATGTATGTGTATCTATTCAGAGAGAAAGAGAGAATACGATCAATGCTACTCATAAACCATATATATAAATAATTTGGATGTTCTCATAATCCATAATCGAATTACGTCATATTTTGTTCTCTCATTCGTCATTTGACATCCCAGATTATAATAATTTACATTAATTAATATTTCAGCTTTGGATAACGGGATCACGTTTGAATCCTCTTCTTTTTTTTATTATTTTTTTTTTTAGTATCGATAAAATAATTTATATCATAGAAGGTACTTTGTGTTTTATGTGAAAATAATCGGTTGTTGTTCGTTATAGTGTTGTATTACTATAAAAGGTATTCAAAAGGTACCTTACAAATACTATCACCAGTTGATTGTGTTTGTCCGCATGTGTGCATGTATGTCGTAACATTTTTGTTTTAAAAAAGGATTAATTAATTCCCAATAGAAAGTAGTAAAAATTCTCACGCGCCATATAGAATAAATATTTTCACTGTTATTTAGTGGAAACAAAAAAAAAAGGAAACAAATATTTTCTTATTAGTACAATCAACTTGACGAATTTGTGTCAAATCCAAGAAGAATGTAATAAATAAAAAAGAAGAAAAGAAAAATAAATATAAAAAAAAATATCATGTGTGCAGATCACACGTGTTAGAAGTGAAACCTTCTATTAAGTAATTATTAATTATATTATATTAAAAAATAATAATTGTTAATACAAAAAAAAATATATTTGACGTTGGGTCAGGAAAGATCCCATTAACCGGGTTTTTACCGGACCGCAATTTCTAGAATTAATTAAATAATTAATTACTAAATACATTAGGTTATTGTTAACGTAACAATGCGTTAATTGACCCATCTATTTAACTACCAGTTAGAGTTCAGGTCATGTTTAACGAAATTTAAGTGGCGGAAAGAGTTGGACGAAAATGGTAACCGACCGAGAAAAAAATGGAAAAATAAAAAGGAAAATAAAAAAAATAATAATAATTCTATTCTCGTGGGATGTAGATAATAGTAGATACGATATTTTATTTAAGTCGACATACAAGGGACAATCGAATAATTTCGTTGGTATTTGTAAAAGAAGACATTTTTTCTTCCTATAGCAAAGTGAATGATAAAATAACCAACTAGTCTCCAAGAAAAGACGTTTTATATATAATAAAAGAGGTTTTTTTACGAACCACCAAGTTGACATTTTCTTCATTTTATCTTTCTTTTTTTTTTTAATCTTTTTAATCTTTTTTACGATTCTTACCGATTTATCCATTCAAACTGAATTTTTTTTTTTTTTTACTCCGTCACGTAACCCAATTTATCTTTGAATACTATTCCTTATTTGTAAATTAATAACATTTTAATAAATAATTATTACAAATAAAAATACGAATGTGAGATTTTTGTCTATGCAAATCTTTTATTTGAACATTATTTTTTTTTTTCTAATTGAAATATATCAAATATTATTTAAGGGGGATGTTTTAAAACGTGAGAAGGGTTTTTATTAAATAACAATAAATATAAGATGTATAAAAAAAAAGAGATATTATGGAAAACCATCGAAAGATTTGTTTTTCATCCAATGAGTTTTACGATTTCTATTTTCTTTGTTTTTTCTTTTTTTCTTTTTTTTTCTTTTTTTCGTTTCATTTAACCTTTCGATAGGTGGCAAACTTTGAACTTGAAGAGTTTCGTGTCGCAGCATTCGTTATCGACACTCGTGCACAATGGAAAAGTAATATCGACTTTCTAACGGGTTTTTCTAACACATCGATAAGAATGAAGAAAGTCACATGCACCAAAATAAAAAGTTAGAAGTAGTAAAATAAAAAAAAAAACGAAAACAAAAGAACATATTTTTCCACGTGAAAAATCGTGAAAAAAGTTGTATAGGACATCCCAGCGACGCTTACTCTCTGTGTTTGACGAATTTAATCGTCATCGGTCGATTTGTGCGACGCACAGTGTTGCGCACTTTCAAAATGGAGAGTCATAGTTAACTAGTTAAATGAGATATATTACTTGTACATAATATGTTTCGGTTATACAATAATTAGTATAAGTTTCAGCACATGTACCAGAAAACATGTGTAGATATAATTAGAAATAAAATTATATGTTAAAGAAAAAAGTTTTGTAGGGTTTTCGATAGAAAGTATGTGTGTGTGAGGGGGTGTATGAGTGAGTATGTGAGGGGTATAATTAACTATACCATTGATGGTTTAGAGAATATTTGAAATGCTTCTTGATCGGATATGTTGCACGTAGAGATGATGGGGTTTGGAAAATAAAGGGGATGATGCTGATAAAAGGAAGAGAGAGGGTTGTGTGATTCTCTCTCATCGAGTAAGAGAACTGGAAATGACATTTGTATGCATTGCAAGACACGTTACACTACAGTCAACTCAATTTTAACACACACACATATGTATATAAAGACGCGTGCGTGGGTATATATAGGTGTGTATAAGCAGAATGATTCTTGCACCCTACCTTTTCCCCCTCCCCCAATCCAGTTCTATACTTGTCTCTATTGGTCTATCTTTCTCTCTCTCACTTTCTCTCAATCTTCTTCACGTATACACAGGTGTTACTCCGTGATTACTGTTTTCCTATGCCAAGGGGTGTCCCTCCCATCTTTGTTGTTCCCAAAGGGAAATCCACACACCACCATAAGATTACTACTTTGTCGTATAGCACAGCAAAAGTCCATACCTAAGGACCACCCACATCCCCGTGTGACAACATTGTTCCTCCTCCAATCATCCATGTAGTAGTTTCACCTAACGTCAGCTAGAAAACTAAAACTGGTTTTAGAAGTGTGAATCCTTGATGAGCTATCTTGAAAATTCGTTCTATTTCAAGAAACAAGCTTGATTTCTTGCTTTCTTGCTTGTATTGCATTTTCTTCGATCGAGAACGGTGAATGCAAATCTTTTCATTTTAACTTTTAACACTTTCACAGCATAAAGTTCATTCTTCACATTCATTTATCTTTGTTTTTTTTTCTTTTTTTTAAAGTGAAAACTTCCTTAGAATTGGGGTGAATTTAAAAAAGCGAACGAAAATCGATTGAACGCAGCGATGAAACGGCCACGATACTAAGTAAGAAGAGAAAAAGAGACAAAACATATTGGATTGAGCCTGCGAGAAAATGAGACAGAATATAGTTATACAGTTTTTCCTATTTTTGGTGTCCTCTTAATGCGCTGCTTCGTAGTCCCCACTCCTGGCTACTAAGCGTTAAATATGTGTGTGTTTGTGTGTGACTGCATACTACAAAGCGTAGACTTAAATCATCTCAATACTAAATTTAGTCTAATGGCCAGTTGAAGAAATGACTTAAAAAACATAAGTTAGTTCTTCGATTGGCCGCTAGATTATCCAAGTTTATCACGAGCAAAGCTATTTTATAGTCTGTACATAAGACTCCAGCATTAGAAAAATTAAAGATCTTTTTTTACAGGATGATATTTGTAATATATCATCAAATATTCTCAGCATAAGGCTGAGTCGATGCAACTGCGATCAAAAGTTGTAGCTTCTTTTTATTAGACTAACAACGATTCAGAATGTTATTACATATACAGACACATATATATACTTTACCCATTTTATATTAATATTAAATGATATTTTTTGTTGCTCTTATTCTATATAAAAATATATGTACTTCAGTTGTAAATGAATAGACACAGTTAGGTTTAGTATTAATTATTAATAATAAAACTTTGACTAAAAATTGACTAAAAATCACATATTAAATCTTAATATACGCGTTTTTCTTTTTATAAAGTATTCATTTGACCGCTAACCTATAAAAATAAAGTGTCGGTATAGGTTTAGTAACAAAAAAAAAACAAAAAAAAAATAAGAAAAAAAGAGACACAAAAAAAGAGAAAGAGAGAGAGAGAGAGAGAAACACGATAAGGGAGTAAGAGAGGTGAGGAGGTGCGAAGGGTCGGATGATAGAGCCACGGGGTGTTAATCGGATTTCCGTCGGTGATTTCTGAAGCCGTGTGCAAATGAATTAGTAACGAGCTTACACAGTTCGATGCTAGTGTTAGTCTCTCGTCGAGGGGGCTTAACGTAGACAAATTCAAGAATGGAGCAACAGGTTACACGACCGCCATTCACAGAACCTACCTTTATATATATACAGACAAATATATGTATATAAATATATATATATATATATATATATATATATGTACCTATATATACCTATATCCTTTCTCTTTCTCTCTCACTCTCTTGGGAGTCCACGTATTTATACGTGTATGTGTATGTGTGTACGTGTATGAAAGAGAAAGAGAGAGTGAAAGTGAATGTAACTATGTGTATGTGAGCGTTATTGTATGAGTAAGATAGAAGATAGGACAACGAAAATGAAGGGATGGTCTTTGTTATTCTCAATTTTTGTCCTTTTGCTTTCTTTATTTTAACATCTCGAATATTTTCATTTCTTATTTTTATTTTCTTTTTTTTTACGTCTCACCTGCTTACCTATTGACCTATTTACCAATCAACCTTTAACCTTTTAGACTCTACGCGCAATTATAGTTACTTCCGCAGACGCCATCTTTCAGTATGACGCTCCGCTACACGAATGCCATCTTTTAAAATATATTATACTTAATTCTATTATTAATTATTAAAGTAAATTGTCTAAGTTAAAGTATTATAATATATGTGTGTATTATTTATTTGAGAAAAATGAGAATTTAATTATGAAAAGCTTCATTAAAATGTACTCGTTTGTCAACAATATTGTCCAACTTTATCATCAAGAAAAAGCAAGAAATTTTCGGGACGACTTAATAATATACTTTAAGTACTTTGTTCATTAAACAAATAATAATATTAATAATAATAAATTGTAAAATATTTGTATGTTCAAATCTGTAACTGTATAGTATCATACTATATGCAAAAGTGAAAGTTACGGGTTGATGAACGATATCGCGACTCATTTAATACCAAACTTACCACAAAAAGTATTATATTATATTAAACTTTCAAAATATGGAAATATCAATTCATCAAAATATTATCAATTATCTTGATTATATGGTTTCTCGTTCTATTAAAAAAAATGCAATCATTAATAATTCACATAGTGTTTCTTCTTCGAGTAGCATTTTTATATGGTTTTACGATTAACACACCGAAGTAGTTTACAAATTGCACAACTTTTTATCCAAGGACAAAGAAGAAGAAAAAGAAGAAAAAAAAGGACAACCAACTCGACATTGACCCGTTTAATCTATCTTCTCTCTACTCTTTCGATATCCGAATAGTTTTTTGTTTCTTTATTTAGTTTCTTTTTTCAATTCTCACGATCCTAATAAACATCGCGATTCTCGATTTTTAATTTGGCGCGAACCAGTTTTTTTATTTTCGTTCTATTCGCGCGTTTCTTTAATACTAAAATATTGCGTAATGTGAAAGTTTAATATTATTACATGTATATTTATGGTATTAGTAATTACTTGTTAGGTTTACGAAATATATTTAAAAAGTTCCTATAATTATGAAATGTTAGAAAATCAATTAAAAAAAAAAAAAAAAAATTGTAAATGAATTCAGTTATTCTCTAATTCGTTTAACAATTTTAACCTCCCAAAAAAATATAAAAAAATTTGAATGAATATCAATCATGAGTTTATCACATTTTCAACGAAAAAAAAACGAAATAAAGTTAAACGAAAATAAAACAAACGTTTAAAGAAAATAATCAAAAGTTATAATCCTAAAGAGGGAGAGAGAGAGAGAGAGAGAGATAAAGAGAAAGAGAGAAAGATACCTTTAGAAAATGACAGATAGTAGTTTTGTAGAAGGTTGACGACTCTCTTTTTCGTCGAGATATTCAATAGATCGTTTTAAGACTACTTGGCAAATTGCGAAACGTTTTTCCTATTCGGATAGAATTTCTTGATTGAATTCTAAAACTTCCGATGATATATGTTCAGACGAAGAAAATGCTTATTACCACGGAAAGAGGGGATGGATGGGGTTGGAGATGATAAGATAAGGGCGCCAAGGGTTGAAAATACTGAACGAACGAGTGAGCGATTGAAAGAAAG
This sequence comes from Polistes dominula, assembly GCF_049000335.1. NCBI lineage: Eukaryota > Metazoa > Arthropoda > Insecta > Hymenoptera > Vespidae > Polistes > Polistes dominula. The sequence continues at coordinate 361,972 of NW_028301049.1, read as the reverse complement.
ACAGAAAAATAGGACAAACATACAAACCATACAGTCAGAGACAGAGAAAGACTCGGTAGAAACTGTAGTAGTAGTAGCAGTAGTAGTAGTAGTAGAATGAAAACCATGGAAAAGGGAGAAGATGAGAATTGGGTGGGAGTTTAGCTAAAGGGTGGGATGAAGAAAGGAGGAGGGTTGGTAGATGCAGTGGCAGTAACCCGAAGCTCTAAAACTAAAGCGGTAGCTCTGACAATTTCGATTTTACTGTCGCGCTTCCTCTGATCCTTCTCGTCGCTGTAAAAAGCAGCAGCTCGGTTGTGTGCTAGTTTGACGTCACAGAAATACTCAACGTTCTGGGTGGTCCATTAATATTCGATCGTTATAGAAAAAGATCCTTTTTCAAAATAAAAGTCACTATTTGTTTCCTCATATTTAGGAAGGACTATTGAAGGGTTGGGAGAAGATTCGTGGATACTTGTTTTTGTTTAATATATTTGAATTTGTATTTAAAATATTTATGAATATACTAGGATGCTCTGGCCATGCGTTGCTGTGGTTTGGTTATAAAATGTTGATTTAATATAATTTTAAACTATTTAGTAAATTATAACAACACACAAAATAATACTACAATTAGAATGGGATACATGAAAAAATGATACAGGCAAAAATACAAAAAGTAAGGTTAGTTATGTGTTATGTGACTCTGAAAAAAAACGTGAAATAATAGAATTGTAATACAGCATCATCTATTGAAAATTTAAAGTACTTAAAGACCTAGATAACCTCTAAAGAATAAATGTTTAAATTAGCAATAAAAAATAAAAAATAAACGCGATAAAAATTATCTTATATTCTAAGTTGAAACAAATTACACAAAATAAATCAATATATTTATATTAGATTGTTATTATTATTATTTTGTTTTATTTTTGTTTTTCATTTTCTTCATCGTCATCGATTAAAATTAATTTTGAGATGAAACAATAAGAACCCTTTTCTATCCATTGTAACACCTTTTTTCTTGAGTCACCCTATAAGTTCACATATTCGTATACACCATCGAAGCCTTTGCTAAAGCTCTCTATACTTTACAGGGACCTGCTGCAATTTCAGTTAATGCCATAAAACCTTCCGTAGCGAGTGTCCTAGCGCGTCTGCACTCACTGATATAACAGTCGAGAAATGGTAATGGCGTTAACTGCAAAAAGACAAGAAAAAAAAAAAATATCTCTCACCAGCTTGCGCATTTTCGAACCTAACCGACATTCGTTGCAATTTTCTTTTTTATCGAAAGAGAGAAAGAATGAAATTAAAAAAAGAAAAGAAAAAGGTAGGAATCGGTAATATCGTTTATATGTGGTCGCCATTTAATTGGGTGAATATGTAAACATAAAATCTTATAATACGATTGAAAATACTTTATTTTCAGTCAGCCAGAGAGTTCGTACAAGAGACGTGTGTACTAACATAGGACAGGATTATACGTCCCTGGGATTCGTTCATCGTTGAATGTTGTTGTCGATGGAAAGCTTCGCTTTATAGCCTTTCGTTTATACCAACGCGAAAGTACTATATACTACCGAGGGATCATAGTCTTCTCTCTCTCTCTCTCTCTCTCTCTCTCTTTCTTTCTGTCTTTCTTTCTTTTTCTATCACGAGAAACACATAAGTACACACATAGACGTAACACTTACGCACACACACACAAATATATGTACTCCTTTTTCTACCTTCGTATAAGATTCCATACGTACGTATAATATAACAAGAGCATCGCGTATTCTCCACCTCTTCTTCCCCCCATTTCCCCCTCTTTACCTGCCACCCACCTTCCCTCTTCCTCCTCTTACCAACTCGAGAAATGAAACGACGAGATATTCAGCGCACACGTAGTAAGTATACACGTTTGTACGAGCAAACTCCTCTCTTGCACCTGTTTGGTAAGAGGCCACGGACGATCCCCCCTCTCTCCCTCCCTCCATCCCTCTCCCCTTCCTCATTATTCTCATCCTCATCTTTCTCCTCATCTTCTCCTCTGCTACCCAAAAGGAACTCTTAAATCAACTCGATATCGTTTCGCGTGATACGACGAACGATTTTTTAAGTTTAATTGATCGGACGATGAGATAATATGAAATTTTTTGTTCTTTCGTCAAATTGGTATAATTTTTTCTTTTTTATTAATTATATATTAAACATTGAACTTTGAATAACATTTAAAAAAAATTGGTTAATTTTGTGAAGATTGTTTGTTTGAGGTGATTTTAGTTATCTATATTTAGTTATTATATAAGATGATTTTAATTAATGAAAAGGATTAACTCTATTTTTTGTAATAACATTTATAAGTTGTTTTTATAGAATACGAATGAATTTTTAGAAAAAAAATAAATTTAGAATTCTGTCAAGATAATTTTGGATTGTATCGATTCTGCTCATTTGAAAAACATTGACAAATCATGTTTTCAAACCTATATCTTAAGAAAATATATTGAACGATATCATTTCTTCAAATACCAAACTTAACATTGAAAAAAATCCAAAAAAATATAATCAGCAGTTAATCCTCGTTAGAATTGTTTAAAATAATATTAAAGAATTAAAAAAAAACAATGACGATGAAATATAAGGAATGACGTTAATGTTCAGACTCTATCTCATTAATGTCTTTGTTAAGGATTAACTTAGGAATAAGGTGTAACGAGGACGCAAACTCTCAAGGAATTAATATTACCTTAGGACGAAAGAGAAAGAGAGAGACCATGATAAATCAACTTTTACGACAGAACTCAAATAAACGTTGGACCCGGATAAACTTTAAATTAAAACTTGTACGGTTGTAGGTAGTGGATAGACAGTAGTAGTACTTCGTATACATATATATACATACACATATATATATTTATATCTACCACCTACATACTACTGAACCTATTCGCTCACATTCATAAACAAATACCAACACAACCTGGCCTATCCTTCTGTCGAACGTAAAACACTAGTTTGGCTGCACTTTTCAAGCCCGATTTATATCTAAACTCCAAACGAAGCCAACCCAGGAACAAGCACGTTCCACATACGCTATCTTTCTTTTTTGTTTCTACCTCCTCCTTCTTTTTACCACCCACCTACCAACCACCCCTTCATCCCTATCGTATCCCACTTTTTTTCCCCCGTTTGTAAGGCTTACTCGTTAACTCGTACGCGTTGTGCATAACGTCAACAAACAACATTGTGATCGATCCAGGAGAATTCTCATCACGTTGCATTATATAAAAAATTTGAAAATTTGACAAAAAAAAAAAAGAAATGAAAAAGAAGATAGAACATAGTGGTGTTGACTCGTTGCAAAGTATTTGATTATTTTATATATACAGTTTTCTTTTATCCATTCGTTTGGGAGAATATCTCGAAACGATCCTGTGTATATTCCAATTATTTTTCTTGTTTCAATTATTTTAAGAAATTACTTTCAACATTCGTATATATATATATTCATTTATTTATTTCATATATAAACGTATTTTAATATAATATTGTTAATATTATTTATAAGTATATTAGTAAATTATAAAATAATATAAAAATAATAACATTTTTTCTTATATAAATATACAAAAAATATATATACGAATGAAGTTAAAGAGTTTAGGTTTATCGAGTCGATTTTACTTTTAGGGTATTCTCCCCCTTCGAACAGATTTATAGCTTAGCGTTGAAATAGAAGGAATCTACGAAAGCACTGAATAATAAAATACGAAACAGTAGTAATATAAGTATAGAGAGATTGGGAGAAGAGAAAAAGTGAGAGAAATAAAAAGAGAAAGAAAATTGCAAGAGAAAGAAAAAAGAAAAAGTTGAAAGAAAACCATCTTAGGAAAGAAGAAGGAAAGATCAATAAGTATTCCTCCTTCCAAATACTTTTTTCGATTAAATGACAAAGAACTTCATTTAAAAATCTCGATTTTGTTTCATTCTTATTCGATACGATTTTAATTAATTACGATAAAACAATTGATTACACTCTCTCTTTCTTTTTATTTTTTTTTTATTTTTCTTTATTTACAAAATAGTATATTTATGTAAGCGTTTAATTTATTTATTTATACAACATTTTATTTCTATATAAAAAGAAGATTTCATTTCATTTATATTTCTTAGTAATTTGACTAGAGTTTGATTTGATGTATTGTGCCATTTCAAGAGAAAGATAGTCTAGAATCACGATACGGTGGGACTGCGGGGTGCAAAGGGTTAAAACATAACTTAATGTGATGCGTAAGTATATTCTACATTTTTCTGAGAACCAGCGAAATTTTCTCCACTAGTGGTCCGCGAACCACCACTTTGGCAACCGCTGGTTTAGACGATCGAGATTTGAAATCACTTTTCCTATATTTCTTTCTTTTCATTTGATTTGATTTTTTATTTTCAAGAATGTTCTCTCTCCTTCTATAATATATCTTCAGAAAAAGAAAATGTCTATACATAAATATATTTGAAGATTAGTTGCTTACGACAATGTCTATGACGTGTCAATTTTTAACTTGTCTTTGGAGAAAAGCTCGTGCGTGCTTCGAAGCTCGACGTTGGAATTAAACATTGTTTCATAGTGAACGCGTAAACGTGGATGAAATGGGATGGATGAAGAAGAACGGGGGGAGAGGAAAAAAGGGTGAGAGGGAGGGAGGAGGGGTCGTTTGTGTACAGCCACGGTTTGTTTCTTCCTTGCTACCCCGACAACAACCTCTACCACACCCTGCCTCTCCATCCCCCTTCCTATCAAACTCAACCCTCGTTTTTCTCTTTCCCTCATCTCCAATCGTCTATCTTATGAGGAAACGATCGAACCCAGACATGGTTACGTTTCCATGCAATAAAGAGAGAATACGTCTGGTACATTCGTTTTTCAAAAACATTTCTACATTTGTTCTTCAAATATAATATAATATTTTTAATATGTATACATATGTTTGTATATAAAGATATTATTTTCATTATATACTATATCCATAATATTTGAATATTTTCTCGTGAATAAATTTATTTTCTCATTGAATTTTTCTTTCTACCACGAAGTACTCAAACCTGCCCTCTTATTATCATCATCGTCTTCTTAGCCATGTTGCTTAACTTGATGATGATGTCGTGACACCGGTATACTGAAATAACCGTATTTGTCGGTTTACTCTCGTCGAACAAAGGAGGAGGAAAACCGGACAAATTTCATAAGAGACAGTAGATGGTAATAAGTAGCAATAGTAGTAGTAATAGTAATAATAATAATAGTAGTAGTAGTAGTCACCTTCTGTCTGCAAATCTCATCCTACACAAAACATCAAGAAGCAAGTTTTTTCCGCAAGAAAAATCAACGAGATTATCCCAAACGACGAACGTGTGTTGTCTTCCGTTGCGTTTTGGTTTTCGTTTGTGTTTGCGTATTTCGTTGGCTGTGCAAAATTTCACTTAAAGTCACCCACCATCACCACCATCACCACCACCACTACCACCATCACCCAATCCACCACGGCATTTTCTACCAACGTTCCGCACGTTCTAACATTCCTGCTAATATCAAACAAAGCTAACGTTATTTCTCGCATTTTCTTTTCCTCCTTTTTTTACTTATTTCTTGTTTTTTTGCTTGTTTTATTTCTCTTTCAACGTATTACTTCTTTCATTTTATTTTCTTTTTTCTTCTTAACGTGAGACCTTTTTTCTCTCGTACTCTTCCAAGGGTACGTATGAAAATTAAATCACGAATAAAATGGCAACGGCAAAAGTTTCATCACGTACGCAACGTCAATTTTGATTACGTGATATTCTTCTTGCATTTATATTTCGATCTAATCGTAAAAAAAAAAATATCAAAAAAGAAAAAATATATAAACACAAGAAGTAAATTCAATCGTTTCAAATATTTCTTACGGTTCTCTAATATACTTTTCCTTTTTCTTTCTTTCTTTCTTTCTTTCTTCATGGTAGTTCGATACGTGACGATAAATTTGGATTAGGACAAAGTGCTGATACAAGTTTTCTAATTTTCCAAAAAAAAAGAAGATAAGAAATACAATAAAAAAAAAAAAGGATAGTTTCATATTATTGCAAAAACATTTATTTCAACGATTATTATACAACATTATCATGATTTTACGATCATACTTTAACGTTACTTTGATAGAAAATTAAAAATTTAAAAATATATATTTTATCATATATAATACTATATATATTATAAAGATTATTAATTAAAATATAGAAGAAATTAGAATGTGAATGATAAGAACGTTGATATTGAATGACTCTCTCCTCGTTATCTATGAGTATGAGTAATAATTAAATAGAAAATTGTATTATATGAGCATTGTCTTTATTGGATCGAACTTCTAACGACAGTCTTTGTCAATGTTGAAACCTTTCCCAAGTAGCGAGCGTATCGAGAAATTCGTTTCTAAAATACGAACTTTGCTAGATGGTTTAGGAACCCTATCTGTATTTTCTCTCTCTCTCTCTCTGTCTGTCTTTGAGTATATCTCATACTACTTCATTTTATTCTATCTCTCGTTATCTCGATTTCTCTCTTTTCTTCTTCTCCTTCTTCTTCTTCTTCTTCTTCTTCTTCTTCTTCTTCTTCTTCTTCTTCTTCTCCATCTCGAAGATAGAAGCATCCCCCGACATCAATCTTTAATTAGAAGTTCATTAACTCACCTCGGGGGAAGGTGTTAACTCGTCGAAACTCTCCGAGTTATAAATTGTCGCTAGATGCCTTCAAAATGCATTGTCTCTTAATTCAAACTATTTTCCTTTCTTCCTATTGGTTCCCTTGGTAGAAGAACAAAATAAAATTAAGAAGAAAAAAAAGACAAGAACAAAAAAATTCACCTCTGTAATTAATCCTTAACTATTTTATACTAATTAATCGTAATCGTATATTATCTAATTAATTTAATACTATTTTCGTTATATATCTAATCGTATTAAATCATTCAATTATCGCGTTATTTATTTAATGAATTAAATTTTTATAATACATAAAAAATAAAATTATATATTAGTTTATATATAAAAAAAATATTTGAAAATGACCAGAATAGACATAAATATCCTATCCCATCGTCAATGAGTTATGAGAAAGGAAGGTTCAATGAAAACAAAAACAAAAACAAAAAAAAATAAAATACGAAAGGGCGTTTGTTTTGTCGATTCAACACTTCTCCGGCATACAAAAATGAGTTACGCCGAGGGTTCAGGAAAGCCAATCAACGTGTCCACAAAATTGAAACGTAAAATATGAAAGGTTCGACAAATCGAAACGTGCCGTACGCTTTACTCATCACTCAAGGCCTTCAAGGTCTACCAACAATATAATCAATACATCCAAACAATTTTTTCTTTTTTTTTTTTTTTTCATTGCAAGTTCGACAATTTAAATCATCAAAAAAAGTAAAAACAAAAAGCAAGGGATGGAAACTGCTTTTCTTTCTTTTTATATATATTTTTTGTTTTTGTTTTATATCAAATCTAAACATTTGTCGTTCATTGTCTCATGAAACATGTTGCTTAATAATTTTATTTTGTAATTTTATTATTTTTTTTTTAATTTTGATATCATTAGTGATAACTATGATACTAATAATAAAACTATAATACAATAATAAATAATTAAATATAGATACAAAAAGAAATTAAATTAAAAAACTATACATACAATAAATTCAATAAATTATTGATACTTTATAAATTTGTTTACACGTTTTTACGAAAAATATCTAAATATCATTTATTGATACAATTTTATTACTGAGATTACTACTACTACTACACATGGATAGGAATAAAAAATCATCGACTAAAAATACAAAGTTTTCATAAAGAAGAAGTTGAAGAAGAAGAAAAATCAACTTTTAAAAGAGGTGTTCGGTTGGTTGGTTTCCTTCGAGTGAACGAATGTAAAAATATTCAAAAAATATTCCAAAAATATTTTTTCTTTCTCTCGTATTACGTATATATAACATACACATACGTGCATGCACATAGAAATATATGTAGATATGTATATTATTCGTACACACACACACACACATTTGCCATTTAATTCGGAATATCGTTAAACTAACAAAAAATGTATTTGCCGATTATCTCGGATTAATCCAGGTATAGATAGTTTTAATAATTTCCGTTTATGCGTATCGTTTCAAGACCGACGACATCTTTTTCAAAACAGAGATTTTTATTAACTTTCTCGTACCCGAAATAATATAATAATAATAGATTCGTCAATTAAAACTAATAAAAAGCTCACGTGTTATTTTTCTTCTTCTTTACTACTTTTTTTTTTTTTTTGCTCAATGAGACACGGACACACTTTTTTCTATTTTTTTTTTTCATTTCTTCTTCTTTTTAATTACGCAAAAATTACTTATGCAATATTCGAAATATATTATAAGCGTTTTACGTGAGAACGATTTGATTAATTTCTCGTATGAGATATACTCGTTTTCTCGTTAATGAGAACGCTTTTGGACGAAACACGATTGTACGAAATCGAGCATATATGTGTATGTGTGTGTGAAAGAGAGAAAGAGAGAGAGAGAGAAATTGTACAAAATCTAGCCACTCGTCAAAGAAAAGTAGCCCTAGGCTAAAAACGTACTGGACAAAATTATGCATTGCTGTTGGAGTAATGATCGTCGATGAAAACTATCTCTCTCTCTCTTGTCATAACCACACACACACAGAAGGGAGAGAGATTTGCGAAAAGCGATTTTGAAAATTAGTTCGCGATATAATTACGCAATATAAAAAGTGAATGACAAATCCGACAAGATTCCTCGTTGAAATCTTTCACACGTACATACTTACACACGTACACAGGTATACAGGTATACGCGTATATACAGACACACGTACTTAAATGATAGCCGTGTATAGCACATGACACCTTACGTAATTTAATATGAACGTGTGTTGATTCTAACTAACATATGAAAGTTTCCTGATGTCTCTTTCTCTTTCTCTCTTAATCTCTATTTCTTTCTCTCTGTTTTACTCGTACGAATCGTTTTGTTTTTTCTTTTTCGTAACAAGAGGATGAACTCAGAGTTTCGCGTTTGCTTTCTATGTAATTATTGAGTAGATTGAAATATATGTGTATGACGATATTACGAATAAATTTATTCGAATTTATATCGATTGATATCAATTGCAATTTTATTTTTCAAAAAAATAAAAAGAAGGTTAACTGTATCAAATTTTTTTTAATTTTTCAAACAAGTAACTCGTTAAAAAAGATAATGTAAAGAAAAGTATATTGTTTAATTATATAAAATAGCAAAATCGTTTTGTTTAACAATTGGGGTTTGAGTTATTCGGCACGTCAATATAATGTCATTTGTCAAGTAACTGATAAGTTGATTGTAAATTGTGATAAAAATACGGTAAGACATTACAGTGAAAAAGATTAGGCTCAGGTTAATTGGAAACAATTAGACGAACGTGACAACTTAAGCATTTATCTTTGTCTATTTCGAGTGTGTCTAATTTCTTTTCTTCTTCTTTTTTTGTATTATACCTTTCTTTAAAGGATGACGAAATAAAAGGTGCGTCATTGAGTAGGAAGAATTCTCTGAAGTCCAATAAATCGAGGTGTTAACAAACTTATAAAGGCTACACACTGTAAACACCACGCACTTATGGCACGCACTCTCATGCAAGCAGTTAAAAACCTACGCTTGTAAAATACCATAAATATATATATATATGAAATCTTATAGTGAAAAGTTAGTGACGGTTACTTTCTGTGTCTAGTTTTCTGGTATCTAGGCTAACTATGCTGGAAAGGTATTTCAAAAAAAAAAAAAAAAGGTTAAACTTATGCTGCAGGAGTAGAAGTTGCATTACTGCACATTATCTTGTGTTCCCTTGTAGTTCCGTTCGATTAAATTGGTGACTCATAATAAGTGCCAACACTACTCTGTTAGTGCGACGAAATATATACACACACACATACACACATGTACACATAAATAAATGCACAAACGAGTATAAGCATAAATACGATATACTCGTATAAATCGATTTCTTTAATTCCAGGTGTTTACCACGTCCTCGGAATTTCCTTGATTCCCTTTTCCCCTCTACTCTCAGTTAACAAAAAAACTTTTATCACAGATTCAATAAAAAAAAAAAAATGAATATACAAATAAAACAAAATAACCTTATATATCCCCTATTACTATAATATACGTAGTATAATATATGTCATTATGATAATTGATAAGATTCGCGTAAAGAATTAGAACCAACTTGTTATAAACTTAATTAATTCAAAAAATGTGTTGTTATATATATTTCAATTGAGTATCAAAGATGGTTTTTAGTTTAGTGTAGTAGGAGTATACGGTTAGTGGATAGTTGGGCAAACACAACCGATCGGAAGGTTTAATCGAGCGACTAATCTACGGGAACGAGGTACTCGCCGCTTAACAGACAAATTATTCCCCATGAATTCGTGCGAATTACTGTTTTCGAGGGCCCTCCTCCTCCTCCTCTTGCTCCTCCTTCCTCTATTCCTGGATGTGTTGTGTTGGCTTTGAATAATGCCCAAGCGTTTCTACTCGCTCGAACGCTCCTTCGAAACTCGCATAATTCAGTATACCACATATATATATATATATATATATATATTTATTTATTTATTTATTTTTGTTTATATTTATGCAAATATATATTTGTATATGCAAGTTACGCGGAATATCATTCGATTACGTATGTGAAGCTCACAAATTCGCAAATTTGCTAGGGACTAGCGCAATCGAACGATCCCCCTCCCCTTTGTTCCCCTTCTTCTCCTTCTTCTCCCCCTCCCCACCACGAATTTCTATGAACAGTCTCCTCTCTTTCGATCCGGTAAAATAAATAAAATAAAATGAAATAAAATTCGAGCAATATATGTATGTATATATATGCGTGTCCACGTAGGGTGGAAGCTTTCGGATGGAATGAAATAAAGGTCAGGGAAGATTGTTACTTGTGAATATTGCATAGGAAAGTGAGGAGAGGAGAGGAGAGGAGGACTGCGTGCAATTATTTGCTATGTACTTTCCACTGAGCGATTCCGCCATTTTACAAATGGCAGTTATGACTATTCGCGGTGGGGAGGGGGGTAGTGGTGGTCATATATTGAAACGAAAACGGAAAAAAAAATTAAAAAAAAAAAAAAAATAGAAAACAAAATACAACAAAAAGAAGAAAGAAGAATAAATAAAAAAAACTGGAAAAGGAAAAAGTAAATTAACAAATGACAAAAAAAAAGAAATATCAAATTTCATTTACAAAAAAAAACCAATACATCTAATTTCTATTACGAGAGCAAGTTGGTTTATGAAATATGTCCAGTTTAATTAAAAAAGAAATGTAAACTATATAGCACTATGTGAAATAATATCAAATATCTCGTAAATTATTGACATTTTGATGACGTTCACTTAATACTTTTTTACGCAAAATAAAAAAAGCTATCGAATGGTATAAAAAAAAATCTAGAGTTCTACTTAAAAAATAAGTGCAACTGCATCTAGCGGGTGCATCGATGCATTTTCAAAAAAAGTAAGGTCATAGAAAGGTGACATGTGATGTGTCATATAACTTTTTTCTTTATCATTTTTCTCTAGGAAAAAAGTTAAGTGAACATGTATAAAGTGCATGGGATGATAATATCAATGTTGCAATAAAAAGAAAACGAAGATAAAAGGTGGATGAGAGTTTGTTGGGAGGAAGGTGGAAGGTGGTGGAATAGAAAAATAAATGGAAAATAAATTTGGAAATGTTTTCTTCCTCGCGATAGGAATTATAAAAGGGCGTCGTCGTTTTTCCCCGTAAAATGAAGCCAAAAGTTCTACTGCTGGTTGGTGGTGTGGTGTTGCTGCTGTTTCGCAGCTGCGCTCTTCTTTTCTTTCACTTCTAAGCCAGTCCTAAGAACCGAAACGATCTCGAAAGCGTAAAAACTCACCACCCACCACCTACCTGCCACCCTACCACGTTTTCGATCCATCCTAGTGGCTATTCTTGAAAAGTATAATAAAAAGCACACACTCGTAAAAGTTTGTATCCCCCTTTCCGTGCTGTAAAACGAGCACCGGGATGAATTGTTGTTATCGGTGGGGAAAAATTGAAAACGTTTTATCGTGCGTTATTGTCCGTTCGAAAAGCAACCTAAATAAAAAGAAAAGACTGAAAGATAGTAAGAGAGAGATAGTATGAGAGGGGGAGGGGGAGAAATTTTGAAGTTACCCTTAACCCTTTCACTACTACGGGTGACTATAGTCACCCGCCACAAAACGACACCCGCACACGACGGGTGACTATAGTCACCCGTCACACGATGCCACCTATACGCGACGGGTGACTATAGTCATAGACTATAGTCACATAATTATGAACACAAATCATTTTGTTTCTAAAAGTAATGTCACAAAGTCGTTTTTGAGACAAAAGGCTCCGAATGCTAAAGACTGCGCGCGCTTAATGTTCCCACTTTCGGTACGGCGCTCCGTTCTAGACGAGGTACTTCGCGGCGAGGCCCACCGTAGCGAAAGGGTTAAAGATGGAGAAAGTTTTTATTATTAACTTATCAATATGCAATTTGATTGATATTTAATTTCAATCAATTCAATTTTCAATTATACTGTGATCAATTTCTTTTAGTCAAGTTTGACGAGTGTCGTTTGTAAAACTCTCTCATCGAAGTGGAAATCAAATTCATAATCCGAGTCACGATTCTTGATTCCTTTCTCTCTCTCTCTCTCTCTCTCTCTCTTTCTCTCTCATCAAATAATAGAATTTCTCCATGGGCTTTATTGTCATGCTCGATCTTTCGTGAGTCGAATGTTGCAAGCAGAAAGAGACTCACCTCGATTAATATGCGTTCTATCACCGATTTTATACCACCTCCTATCAATTGCATCAACATCAACAACAACAACAACAGCGTTACTAATAAACAAAACCATAACAGAAACAAAATCAATGAAAACAACACAGCAACATTAACAGTAACAAAAATGTTAATATATACAATAAAACATAAAATAAAGAATAGAATACAGAAACGCCTCCTTTTTAATTAAATAATTTCTTTTTTTTCTTGTTTTTTTTTCTTTTTCTATTTTACGAGATTCTATCAATGTGCCAACGCACTCAACGATGAAAGAAAAACTTGGGAGAGTCGCACGAAACGCGTTGGTGTTTACCGGTATGTAACATACATGTAAGTTAGTATAGTGTTCTAGGTATAGTGATGGTAACGCATTATCGCCTTATCGTCGCACGACCTGTTTTTCGATTTCAAAACAAATGGTACTAAACTAACATTCCTATAGTCTACAACTTTGTAACACTATGTCCATTTATTTTTCATTCTTATTTCATATGTATTACATATTATAGAATATATGATGTGTGTGTGTGTGTTGTTAATTATGACAAAAAGATTAAAAAATAAATCAATTCTTTAGTTTATTTTATATAATAATATAATAATTATTATATTAAAAAATATTCTTTTTTTGATGGTTTTGTATATCATTTAAAATTCACTCGTTGAAGATAGACAATTTGATTATTTCCTTTTCTCCGGATAAAAATTCGCGATCAAAGGATATAATACACATTTGGGAAAATAGGGAGAGAAAAAAGAAATAAAAAATGAAAGCAAAAAGAAAAATAAAATCAAACCAGAGAATCTCTCTGTCTAACGTAAGAAGCAAACGCAAGCAAGCAACATGGTTGATTCGATTTAAACATTATTGCTTTATCTGTTGTATTTCACAAAGGGATACGCAACGATGACTACTACTACTACCACTACTACTACTACTACTGCTACTACTGCTACTGCTACTGCTACTGCTACTACTACTATAACTATTACTCGTTTTCGTAGCTTTTACTTCTTTTGTCGTATTCGTAAATGAAATATCTGCGAGCTGAGATTTATCCTTATAGGATGATATTATTTCATTCTTTCTCTTTTCATCATCACATAGCTAGGAAAACATCCAAAAACAATAACCGTTTCTGACTCCTCGCGTGTTGTTCGTATACTGGAATAAATGTACAAAAAATAAACAACACGAAAGAAAAACTTTTATTATCTAGACAAACAAAAAAAACATTGAACCCCGCCCATTCGTTTATGCTTAAAAAGAAAATAGAAAAAGAAAAAACAATAGGTAAGATATAAAAATATGAAAATATAGGATTCTCTGATCACGCATTATATATATATAATTCTATAAGATTTTCACGTTCACATGATGAACGTATTTGTGTGCATATTTGAAAGGAAAAGAAAAACAAAAATCAAAAATTATTTTGCCATTTATGCATTCATATACGTATTTTATGTTCCTTCTTCTTCTTCTTCTTCTTCTCTTGTTATATTTTGTTTATAAATTATTTTACAAATAATCATTTTTGTTCCCATATCACAAGCAATCGTCTATATTTGTCTTAACTTGTCTTCCTTGAGGTTCTTGCAATTATCGATCCTTTTTATGAGAAAGTATGAAGCAAGAAATGTGTGTAGAAGAATCTTCGTTGAGGTCGAAGGACGATCGAAGATTAAATCGATCCGTGAAAGAACGAGAGAGGTTGAACGTTTATCCTTGAACGGTAGTTATTTCTCGATCTAGATCTTCTACCAGATTCTAAAGCACCTCTCGATTGGTTTCCAAGTGCGAGAGAGAGAGAGAGAGAAAGAGAGAGAGAAAAAGAGAAAGAGATAGCTGTTCGTATGAGAGTCTTCTCTCGCTCGAGGAAAAATTCGTTCCCGATCGTTTTTCATCTTATCGAGTAAACTCTTATGCGTGTTCTCTTAAAAGAAGAATAAAAAAAAAAATAAAAAAAGAAGAAGAAAAAATAGAATAAAAAATAAATATAATACAGAAAAGAATAAACCTATTTATATCGTAACACATCGAACAGGTTTTTAAGTTAAATTATACTCTTCTTTTTTCTTGTTTTTCTTTTTTTTACAATTAAAAATACAGGTATATTTTCTACAATAAGGTTTTGGTTTAACATGATACGAAAATTGCAACAAACCTCTGTACAACATTGTACTTCTACAAAAACACTGAATAACATGATTTTTGCTCAACACATTTAAAAATGAAATTATTTGAAAATAATGATACGAAAGAATAATAAAATTTGGATCTTGCATAACATGATTTAACAAAATACGACATTTTCTCGAAACCAATCTACCTTGTTACAAAAGACTACCTGTAAAACAACAACAACAAATAGTCAACTTTGTATTCTATTAACCACTTGCGGTGTCGAAGAATTGTCTGTCGCGCGTGTAATGCACGTTGTTTTTGTTTCTGTGCCATTGAATTACAACGTGTTATGCACGTCGTTGTGCAATTCTGCGACGAAGGTATCACGACGTGCGTGACACGTCTTTCCATCGCAAGTGGTTAAATAATAATCATACGTAAATAATAAAACTATAAATCTCGATATTAGTAATGAAGAATAAGAGGAAAAAAAAAATCGATCGTTCGTAAAAAATTAAATGCAAAGGATAGGCATTGGCGTAGGCATCAATAAAAATACAGGACGTCCGTTGCAATAATCCTTGAATTAGGAAAATATTCTTGTTCCTAGATTCATTTATGAGTATTTATTATTAACCGTGACATACTTTAGAAAATATATCGAGTACTGTTTAATTATAACAATGCACGGTACAAAAATGTAAATCTTTTTTCTTTTTTTTTTTGTTTTCTTTTACATTCTACACACATACACATTAGCAAAAGGAGAAGGGACACAGGTGACATCACAAATGAGAAATCGTAACGATTGCAACACTATTACTTCGTGACATAGTTTTCGTTTAGTGTTATTGGAATAGGCTATGATGTTGATGATGATGATGATGACGATGACGATAATGTTTTATGATTTGAACTTAGGTTAAATAAGGTTGGTATACCTTTCAAGGTTTGAAAAAGATACGATACGTATTTTTGATGCCAATGTGCACACCCATTTTTTTCTCTCACTCTTTTTCTTTGTTATGAAATTTCATATCATTCTTATGAGCAGGTATGTTAGGTATGTTTAAGCAGTAATCGTCTTTCTATAATAATAATAATAATAATAATAATAATAATAATAATAGTATCCTTGAAACTGTCAAGTTACTCATAAGTAAAAAGATATAAAGTTCATGAATCATAAAACGTAATATCATCGTGATTTAACAAGATGTATATATATAATAAAATTCTGTCAGTCAGAATGATCATCATCCTTTTTTTATTGATTAAAATTTCATAAATTGCGTTCGTGATCGTACCGTGTGATTCTATCAGTACTCGTTAGGATCAACAATTTCAAACACGATTATATTTTCTATCGATAAACGATAAATATATTTAAATTATCTTCCTTTAGAAATGAAGATAATAATTCTTTTTTATTTATTTTTTTCTTTTTTAAATCTTTATCTTTTTAAGCGTCATAATATTATATACTATATTAGTATTATATTATATTATCATTATTATATTATATTAGTATTATATGTTATATTAGATTAGTATATTAATATATATATATATATATATACATACATAATTTTTTTTTATGATAGAAAAAAAAAAGAAAAAAGGAAAAGAAAAAAGAAGATAAAAAAAAATAAATGAAATAAAATAATAGAAAATAAATTGGTTTTAATTAGTAATAAAGTAATAAAGTGTACATTAACTTGGCCCAATTATAAACATGGTTAAACACGAGAGTCTTCGACATTCGCTCGTTTAATTATCGCCCCATAAGACCCTCGGGCTACTTCCTTTGACTATTTGCATGGTATAATTAACACTGCAATCGCAAAGACGTTAGAACAGATTTGCCAGGTCTCATTTATCAAGGTAAACAAGATATCGGACTGTGAGTACCTTTCGAAGGAAGAAGACTTTTCGGGGATGGGTATTTCTACCAAAAGGAATAAGAAAAGAAAAAGGAGAAAGAAATACAATCAGAGAGAGAGAAAGAAAGACTGGCATAAGGGGTAAAGTGTCAAAAGAGAAAAATAGGATATGAAAGAGGGTAAAAAAGATATTATTTTCTTTTTATAAAGATGTCGTTTCTTTTTCACATCAATCGAAAATACTCGATTCAATCACATTTTCTTGTAGAAATCATCTTGATTTTTAACTCCTAAAATTATGTATTTTGTATAGTGTATTTGTATATATGTATATATATATTCGTAAAAATGTATATAAGTGGTTGTGATAGTAGTGGTAGTACGCGTTAGCAAGGCGTAGCACGTTTTCCCACGAGCCGTGTGTGCCGGTTGTTGAAAAATTTTCCGCTTACGCGTTACCCCGAACGTTCTCTCTTCCAATACATATCCATTGTACATGCATTGTACATGCATTGTATACATAGATACATACATACACATATAGACATATTATATTATATAGAACTACAATCGTCTTTCTGCACTCTATCGATGTCCTTTCATTTGAACTTCCCTCCATTCGATCTCTTATATTCCCGCGTCCATGATTTTGTAAAGGAAAATATCTTTTTTTTTTCTCGAAAAGTATGTACCGTCTTCGTAAATCGTAAAAATAAAATTTCAATAAAATGTAAATAAAGGAAGGAGAAAGGAAAAGAATGAATTTTTTAGTTAATTTTATTTATAACAATTTCGAACTATATATAGTTGTTAATTAAATATTTTTTATCATTTAAAAGTAAACTTTGATTTTCGTTTTTCCCCCATCTCACCCACACTTTTATTTATATATAATTATTATATATTAAATAAATATTTATATTTATATATATATATTATTGTATATAATAAACTTACCGGTAATAGACGGTAATACGATCTCAGCGCAAAGTAACGCAATGGCAAAACGAAAAAACCACATCCTCAACCTTCCTCCCCACAATAATCCCCCCCCCTAACCCCCGTAACCCTTAAAAAAACAACTTCCACGTTTGGTCAACACCTCCTTCTTCGTTCTTTGAATGAACAAACGAATCTGCTAAATTGGTGGACAATAACAACAACAACAATAACTATAACGACAATCACGTTTCATTTTCACTTTATCAAAATTGACCAAAAATTGATTTTCTTTCTCTCTTTCTCTTTGGTTCATATAAAAAAAAGATTAACATAAAAAAAATAAGCTACTTATAATAAGATAAGTGGGGTGATGTTGATGTGGGTAGGAGTGGGGGAATGGGGGATGTGGGACAAAAAAAATTATAAAAAGAAGAAAATTCGATAACAGGTAAATAAAATACAGATAGAGAAAGAAAGAGAGAAAAAGAGGACAATCACACGACGATTACCGGTCCTCGGAAGGCGTAAGACTGAGGGAACTTGTACGTTCGCAACTAGTCAGAGCCCATTCCTTCTTCGAACTCCCTGCCATTTCCAATCTCTGTTCTCTCTTAAACACAAACCTTTACTTCGAAGCCTGTCTCGAAACAGCAGAGAGACAGCAGCGAAAATCTCTCTTTCTTTCCTTTCACGGAACTCTGCTCGATCTTTTAACTCTATCTATATAATCTTATTTCTTATTCGCGCGTTTTACGTCTATATATACATAATTTAATATAATATAATATTATATATATTATAAATAGAAATGAAATGCAAAATTCATGTTGCATTAATATATTGTATTTTTAAAAATGTTTTTTCTTCGGTTGATTAATATTGATATGACTAAAAATCATATAGAGCAAATATAGTCGTACATTTATTTTAACAAAAAAGTAAAATTTAACAAAACAGTAACAATTTGAATCAAAAATTCCTGTCTTATGTTATTTTAATTTTATTTTCAAAAATGAGATCTTCAGAAGTTCAATTTATACCAATGTCAAACATGTTTCTTCACCATGAACTAGAAGAAGCTAGCAAGTTTTTAAGTGAAAACTAGTTGAACAACATATACCAACTACGATGATAAATAGAACAGAGAAGTGGTTTTACTTAAAAGTTAGTATGTCAGCAACTGTGTAATACATACATTTATAAGTATGGTTTCTCTCTTAAAGTGTTGCTTGCAGAGCTTCAGGGGTACCCTTCTGAAAGAAATTTCACTTAAAAAAAAAAAATATCGAACGAAAAAAGATCTTTATCAATTAAATTCGATCGGATTAATTTCATTTCTCACGCTAAATAATTAACGAGAATAATCTATTGGAAGATATATTCTCTGTTATTGATATAATCAAGCTCACGGTATTATATCTAGCTTATGACAAATCCTCTCTTAATGAGATTAACGTTGTTAAAAGGAAACAAATTAATATTCGAGTAAATCAAAATAAAAAAAAATAAAAACATAATAATTTGCAAAACTAGCAATACACATTTTAATACGCGTGAATTATAACGAAAAGTCAAATAAATTTTCCTTAAATTGTGCAAAATTCGAAATCTCATAATCAATATCAATAAATACAGAAATCGATTTTATTTATATTTCATAATAAAAAAAGCCAAGTCTTAACCTCACCTCATCTTAACCTTCCCCCCCCCCTCACTCCCACCCACCGCATTCATCATCCACGTTTTTTTTCAATTTGTTGTGTTCCAATGGTATGCGAATTCGCGATAAAAATCTCTGCTTGTAGCCGATATTATTCGAAATATTTCAATATATGGAATTCGTTGGGAAATGGAGAACTTACGATTTAACTATCCCAAGCATCGTTACCGGACCATGAATCTCTACGAAGAATTCAATAAAATGTGTGTATCACACAGTCCGTTTTATATCCGTCATTTCGTTCAATGAAATCGACCAAATGTATAAATTATTCGAATGTTTCACGATATCTTCTACTTCTTCCTAGTCGAGCATATTATAATTGCGGTATATCTATGTCCTCTTTCTGTTTCAGAAGTTGAAAAAAATACAAATTCCAATAGAATCAGAGATGAATATCGGCGAAATCGAAACATCGATAACGCAACATTTTGCTTATTTGCACGGTGTCCTGCAAAACATCGAAAAAAGAATGATCGATAGACTTTATAAACGGAATAACAAATGTGATGAAGGAAATATCATGAAAATCGAGTCGCAATTGAAGTCCCATTACAAATTGATAAAAGACGTATTAGCGGTACGTTCTTTCTTTTTAAATTTTTCTTCTTTTTTTTTTTTTTAAATAATAGCAAAATCTTCAATGAGTCTTATTTTTATCGTATTATTTTCTTTTACAGATAGCTACTAATGCCGTGTCACAACATATTCAAGAAGTCGACTTGCAACACATAATCAACCAATTGAAACAAATCACCGATGTGCCTTTTCATTTATTATCAAAAACTCCTATTAATGAAAATAAAATAATGTAAGTTTACAAAATGACTTTTGATATGTAAATGATCATCTTTATTTTAATTAATTAAATATCTCTGATATATTCTTTATATTTTATATATTAAAAATTTCAACATTAGCAGAGACGACATACTTTTTAGAAGACGAAGAAGAAAAAAAGAAAGTAATATAAATTTTATAAATAATATAATATTTGTTACAGATTTGAAACTGAAAATAGCATAGTTGAAGCTTTGAATAAACATTGTAAACTCGAGATACCATCAATACCAGAATTATCTCTTGTTCGGACTGAATCCTTACCCGAAAATTATCAAATTGAACCATTGGATGAGAAAATAACTATTCCCGAATGTAAGAATAAATGTTTTATTTCAAATGATTGCAATGAAACTCGCGTTTTTACGCGGTTTTCCATTAATCTCTCCCTCACCTCCTCCTCCTCCTCCTCCTCCTCATCCCTTGCGTCATAATTTAGCAATGAATAATGAATATAGCTTATTTAAAATCTTCTTCATGATTTCCTACTTTAAGACCACCACCACCACCACCACCTTTCTGCGTTAAATGAAAAATAGTGAATTAATTTACATGTTTTAATTCAAAACTATTCTGAATATTTATTATTATCATTGTTTATTCTTTTTATTTCAGTTTCCCAATTAAAAAAACTTTTGGATAATTGTAATTCATCGGCATCTGTTTCGGAGGTTTCTAATCAATCGAAATGTAAGCAATTTGTTAAACAAAGTAAATGATTATTTCAGTATCTAAACCAAAAAGTGTAATATTTAGCCATACAAAATATGAATATAATAAGATTCATTACAAATTGCTAATAAAAATACTAAATAAAATAACTTTTCGGTTTAGATTCAATACACACATGAAAAATAAACAATTTTTTGTTAACCCTACGAACCCTACAAACCCTAACGGCACGTATATATATATATATTTGTTTACTAATTAATAATTTCATAGTATTTTAATACGCTCATTATACGTTGTTTCGAATCATCGTATGAATGAAATAGTAACAATTTCATGAAAGCCATGATTCGAAGATAGTCGAATGATGATTGTGTTGAATCCGGTCGTTTCGTTTTTTCAATTGTTTTCAATCCTTTTCAAAGCATTTTATCTTCGTTGAGTGATCACCGATGTGATCACCCCGATCGGAGGTTGCTCATTAATGCGAACGCAGTAGTGATTCATAGAGATTTCAAACTGGAGAGAATCATTGTTCTTTCTCGTGTCATAACATGTTTCAATGAGCCATTGTAAAATGGATTGCCTACCAGCAACTGAACTTTCACCTCTGAATGCGCGACAATAACAATGGGTACTTCAAATTCCCTCTTGTAAAAAAGAAACAACAAAAATAGAACCCGCGAAAATTTTTCGAAATATTTTAATTTAACAATTTAAATCAACTAACTAAACATTTTGTATTTTATTATAGCTGCCAGAAGGGTCAAAATTCTAAAGATCATTGATCCAACACATTTTTACGTTCAAAATGTATCCGATCAATCAGCATATGAAAAATTATCGAACGATATTCAATTGTACAGTCATGAAGCAATCTGCCCTCCAACGTATCTTATTCGTGGTATGTAATTAATAAGTTCACTAGTCGTATTATTACATTATAATGACATTAATTGACTACTCGTCTATATTTTTCCAGTCAATGAAATGTTCATGGTATGTCATTATTTCGATAAAATGAAACTGGAAAAGAAATGGTATCGAGGAGTCATTCAGAAAATTGAAAATGTAGGAACTGAAATACATTATAATGTATTATTCATCGACATCGGACATTTAGAAAGTCATGTATCAATTGATCGTATAAGAGTCATCCCAAAGAAATTTCTTTTGATACCTGCATACGCCATAAAATGTAGCTTATACGGTATCTCTCCAGTTAATGATTCTTATAATAAGGCAGCTATTAAAATATTTCGTAAATTTGTTCAAAAGTAAGTAATCATCTCATTTAATGTACATTCTTTCATTTTATCAACCTTTTGACTGCTACTTCGAAATGATATGTTTGCCCAGGACGCCATGACATTATTTTTATTATTCAAAGAATATATACATTTATATATACGTATATATTGTAAAAGAAAAAGAAATTAACAAATGAATTGTTCTTTCTTCGTTATTTTACAGAAATAAAATATATATGATGTACGTCATGCATACAACTGATTCGGTTAGTCACGTTGATCTTCATGCCGACAATTCAGTAGGAGAAGAATCATTCTCTGTTCGTAATAATATGATATTTTCAAATTGTGGTGTAACTGCAACAGAAAGTATTCATCCATTGGATCAATATATACAGGTATACGAATAAAAATTTCTATTTAATCAATAATAATATATTCACAAAATTGAAAATATGATATTAATTTGTTTCTTTCTTATATGCTTGTTAAAAGATTGATCTATTTCCGAAGCAACATACATTTTTTTATGAAGATCTCACAATAAACAAGAAAACCATAGTCAAAGTTCAACATATCAATTCTAACTTAATATATGTTACCAAGGCAAGATATTATTATTATTTTAAAATTATTCATGATTAATTAAATCATTTTAACACACTATTGGTGGATCAGGTAATAATACCTTTTCCACAGATTGGCGCTGGTCGGCGGGTCGCGTATTAATACGTTTTATGCAGAACGTAAGCTAAGTGTTAGTAAAACACTTACTAATGCTTGTTTTTTTTTACATTGTCACTAATTTTTTGGCAGGAATGATGTAAAGCTTGACCAGTGTTTAGTTCTAAATTTATAAATTTAAAAAAAAAACTTATAATTCGATGAAATGTGCTATTTTGACACTGCAAATTTCGTGCTTACAAAGTAGCATAAATTCAATTGATTGATTTTGATAGTATTGAGTTTAAGTTTTCTACATCTTTGAAATACTATGTGATATCTATTTTCTAAATTTCATTGAAATCCTACTAATAGATGTGAAGATATTACATGTTTTGTAAAAAGTGCACTTTTTTCATATTTCACTAATTTTCGGCCGCTATACGTGTGAGTCAAGCTCATGATGTTACCCGCCGATAGTGTGTTAATAATTCTATATAAAAATGAAAAAAATTAATTTTATATTCAATTTGTTCACAGTTCGAAGATGGTGAAAATTTTAATAACGTGCTTATGAAGGAAATGAATAATTATTTTAATGAAAATAGTGATAATACTGAGATAAAACGTTTTTGTTCAAAAGGTATAATATCATATATAAGCATATCAATATATATTAGATTGGGAACAAAGTAATCCATTAGTTTTTCGTTAGATGACATTAAAAGAAGATTGTAAAAATCGATCCCTAGAGTTTTTCGCAAATAGGGACCAAGACTTTTATGAGACAGGCATTGTGAAGCTACCTTTAAAACGGCAATAAATTAATGAACAAAACGGTGCATATTTGACCAAAATCAGACAACTAAAAATATGTTAAATAAAGTCTTGAAGTAAACGTAAAAATAATGGATAACCTTTTCCCTATATATATATATAACAAAGATAATACAATCTAATTATTATTATTAGGTGATGTTTGCGCTTTTTCAATTTCAAAATCATGGTATCGTGGATTAGTAGTTAATATCAATTCTAATTCGCAAATTACTGTATTCAGCGTTGATTATGGATTTATTACCCTTATAAAAAATATCAAAAACATAAGAGAATTGCCTGAATTTTTCAGGTCTAGTAAAGCGCAAGTATGTTTTATTTGTCATTAATATTCTTATAATTATCATTATGTATACTTATTATTATGTATTATATTATTTTTAGGCGATAAAAATTTCTTTGGTAAATATAAAGCCATCTAATAACTTAAAAAAGTGGAGTTCGGATACCTACAGGTTTATACGCCAAAATTTGCATCTTAAAATCGTCATAATAATTCCTGTGGAAATAAAAAAAGATATTTATCAAGCTCATTTATATATTGATGATTATAGTTTTAATACGCGTTTAGTTGATGAAGGTTACGCCGTTTTTATAAATCCAAAGTAAGAATTTAATTTGAATGAAACGATTCCTTAAAAACAAGTCTTTTTTCCTTTTTTTTTCTTCAACAAGTAAAAAAACTAATTAATTAATTGACGTATTGATTTTTAGTTTGATATGTCAAAGTTCTAAAACAAAATATTGTCCAACAACAAAATCTGTCATGGAGGGACTACGTTTATCCCTAGATGAACAAGAATACGAAGGAACATCAAAATTAATGATGATCGAACCTGATCCTTTCAAAGTATCCATTCAAATACATAAATCAGTGTCACCCAATTGCATTTACGTTTCTGACATGCTCCGTATGAAAGCTAAAACAGAATTTATGTCAAAATTAAATGATTTTTATTGGAAATATCATCCGTCACAAATGAAAGTATGGACGAAGGATTCCCTCTGTGTTGTATATTATGAAAAAGAAAAATGTTATTTTCGTGGTTATATATTAAAAATCCTAACAACGGAAAAAGCTCTTGTATCATTCTATGACGTGGCCATTGAAGAAGAAATACCAATAAAATATATAAAACCGTTGCATCCAATGTTCCATAAGGAATCAGCATTTGTTTTCAAAATAAAGCTCGCTGGTCTTTTACCTTGCGGTGGTACCGAAGTATGGCCAATCTTATCGTGCCAAAAATTATTTGATATATTACATGAAAATCAACATGTCCCATTTTATATCACACTAGCAGTAAGTTTATATTAAATACAGGTAGCCCTTCTACAACACGACATCTTATAACACGATTCCTAAATTGCGGGAACCCTCTTACAACATGGCAACCTATAACACGGTTTCCTTTAAAAAAAAAAAAAAAAAACATTTGTACAACACTGTACTTTTACAGCCCCGGCGAGGCTTGACGTCTTAAAGATACAGTGTTGTGGAAAGTATTTCCTTTTATCTCCATAACCTGAAAACAAAAGTTTTTGGCTCATGGTTCTCGGTCTTCACACAACACGGCATTTTCTAGGAACCTATCTACCGTGTTATAGGAGAGTTACCTGTACTAATTAACAATTTACAATAATATTTTGTAAAACAATCCTTTTTTATATTTTCTAGGAAAAAATCAAAAACAACGAAGAGATACTTGTTGAACTTTGGATGAAGAAGTCGATAGCAGTTGGACCGTTATCGCCAGACAGAATAGAAATAATTTCGGTTAATAAAATGTTAGTTGAAAGTGGACTAGCTTTACCAATAAAAGGGTATGTATATAATATATAATAATGATAATAATAATAATAATAATTTAAATAAGTAAAATATCTAATTGAATATTAATGAAATTCCATAGCTATAACGCAGAAAAAGAAAAGATATTAGCCATTGAATTTATGCGACAATTATTAAAAACTCAAATAACGCATGAAGATGAAGCAAATAATGTAGAATCTGATGACAAAAATATGTCATCTTCCATGGAGGAATCAAATCAATTAGATGATATTCCTATGTCTAGTAATTTGGAAAAAATTGAAAAAGAAAAAGTAAACATCAGGAAAATTGAAGACATCAAATCAGAAAAAGATAATGAAGATGATAAAAAACAGAATAAATTAGATGAAAAAAAGGATCTTTCTTCGGAGGAGGAGGAGGAGGAGGAGTATGAAGAAGTAGAAAATATTAGAAAAGATATTGAAGATGAAGTATGTCATGATAAAGATGAAATAAAAAATGCAATAAATAATAATGTAAAGATGGAAGTAGAAGATGAATCAAATAATAAATCACAAAATGAATTAAAGGATTTAGAAGATAATTCAACTTTTAGAGAAGGGAATAAAGATGTTGAAAAAGATGAAGATGAAGATGTAGATGTAGATGTAGATGTAGATGTAGATGAGGATAAAGACGAAGACGAAGATGAAGATGAAGATGTCGATGAGGATGAGGATGAGGATGAAGATGAAGATGAGGATGAAGATGAAGATGAAGATGAAGATGAAAATGAAGACGAAGACGAAGAATATGACGAAGAAGAAGGTAATAATAAAAAAGAGCATAAATTTATGTTGAACAATATCAATAAGAGCAAAAAATCGGATTTAATAGATTGGTTACCTGCTCTTCCAATAAAAAATAAAACTTTTATTGGTATACCAACAAACGTGGATTACTCTGCAAATATTTATTTACATTGTAAAAAACAAGGAAAGAAGACGCTTCAATATATAGAATCGATATTGTCTGAATATTGTCAAAAAATGAAAATAAAAGCATGTGATAAAAAATGGAAGAAAGGTGATATATGCATTGCACAATATCATGCTAACAATCTTTGGTACAGAGCTAAAGTATTGGCAGTTTTAAATGAAAATACAGTAGAGGTACAATTTGTAGATTATGGAAATGTAGAAGAATGTAAGATTGGATGTTTAAAAAAGAAAGTTATGTTAAATAACATACCAATTCAATCTGTTAAATGTGTTGTTGAAGGTTTAATTCCGGTAATTGATTATATAATCATATATCTTTTAATATATAATTTGATAAGGAAATAAATATTGTTAATCTATATTTTCACTTAATAGGCAAATGGGAAATGGAAAATAGAAGATTTGGATAAAATACATTTACTTCTCGTAGAAAAGGAATGTAAAGTAACTGTTTTAGAAGAAAAGGATACACACTTGGTTGTAAGATATCATTTATTTCTTTTTTAAACCGATATGAGTATCCATGTATTTCACCAATTTAGATTTCAAATGTCTAATGTAAATAACCATCTCTCTCTCTCTCTCTCTCTCTCTCTATAATAAAAATCATTCTTCGCAGGTATCCATAACAATATTAGAACCAACAAGATGTAATCTTCTTTATTATATTATTCATAAATTAGGAATTGATTTAGCATCTGATCCAACATATTCTGATCATTTCAAATTATCGCAGAGGATTCAATCTCCAATTTTTTCTAAGTCAATTAGAGATATAATAAACAGTAATACTACATTTAAAATAAAAACAGATCATACGATGGTGAAGAAAGTAAATGGCAGCACAAATTACAATTATCTTATGAAGAAAATAGATTATTTTTTGGATAACAGTGATTCCGATGAAGAAGTAAAAACAAATATAAACGAAATAGATCTTTCCAGTCCACTAAGAAAACTATTTTTTGAAAATAATGGTTACCAATATGTACCAATGATTATTCCTGAAGATATCGATACGTTTGAAGTAAACTTATGTTATAATAAATCGCTGACTACCTATTATGTACAACTAAATAAAAATGTAGAATTGAAGGTAATTTTATTAAAATAATTAGATTTCAAAAATTAAGGATACTCGCACGCACGCACGCACGCACGCACGCACGCACGCACGCACACTAGTAACATTATTATCTTCAAATATAATTTATTATTTTATTTTGTAGGTATTGAACGATTATTATAATCAATATAATCTGTTGATAGAAAATTTACAAAAAGAAGCTCCCAAGCAACCCTTGTTGCAAAATTTAGTTTCAAGTAGGTTTTTATAATAGATGAATTTAAAATAAATCTTTATATAAATAACAATGTTTTACATATTATATTTTTAGATACTCCATGTTGTTCATTATTTTCTGATAATATTTGGTATAGATGTCTTATTAAAGAAGTTATCAAGACCAAAAATCCAAACAAAGTTTTAGTTCACTTATGCTACGTCGATTATGGAAATGACGAACAGCGAATAATTACCTTAGAGAAGTAAATAATTTATATTATTATTTATTAGATAAATTATTGTATGTGTTGTTTTAAAAATTCATTGTTATTTATTTTTTAAAGGTGTGATTTACGTATAATGAAAAAAGAATGGTTCACATTACCAATATTTGCAATAAAATGTCAATTATGGAATATTGATGTTGACGATAGTACAGAAACATCTAAAATGGTCAATGAACAAATGAACCAAAAATATAATACTACCATCACACTTAAAATAAAGGTAAACATTTAATATTATTTTAATGAAATTATTGTAAAAAATGAAAAACCTTTACGCAATAAGATTATTTTTTTCAGGAACGACATGAGAATATTTTGTTTGTCGAATTATATACAGATAAAAATTGTACTGAATTGATTTACAGTTCTTTAATCGATGATGGTTATTTTCAATTTAAAGAAGAAATCCTAAAAGACTGAACAAAGTACACAATTAGATTTTGAATATATTTTTGTTTTAGTTTAATTCAGAGTTTATATAATGAAAATTTGTTTAAAATTTAGAGTTTTATATGTATATTGTTACAATATATACCTTATATATTTTAGTTTTATAGAAGTTGAATTTGTCAACAATGTTTGTTCCTTACATTAATGTCTTAAAATTATATTAATATTACAATACTATCACATATTATATAATATATTATTAACGCTGTGTACTTTTGGCAATTTGTTCTTTAAGAACTAAAATACTTTGCCTTTGTTCCGGTGGAAGCATAGCAATTTGTTCGTCTGATAACTGTAATACTTGCATTATTAATGCTGCCTATAATAAGAAATAAATTTATATTTTTTTACATATAAAAATATTTGTTTTTGTTGTGTATCATTGAGAGAGATTTGTCTTTTTATATATTAAAACCAAAATAATCGTAAATGAACATACCTTTTCTTGATCCGACGCACCGTTTGGTATATTGCCTGCTGGTGACATTCCTGCCATAAGTCTAGAAGTAGCAGTACTTGCAGATGTTGTAAGAGCAGTGGTAGGAGGTACACCGTTATTTGTAACAACTACAGCTGGTGGTGGAACTGTAGGTGCTGCTACTGGTCTTGGTACGATAGGAGGTGCTACTGGTACAGGAGCTGTAAGATCATCATATGACATTTATCTATAAAATCTCTTACATATATTGATTTGTAATATTTATATATAAAAACTTACGAGTAGGTTTAGCGATTCTTGGATCAATGGGCATACGGGGATCTCTTGGATCCCTTGGATCTCTACCAAATCTGTCAGCTCTTGGATCACGGCAAAAGCTAAAAAGTTATACGACATTAAATTAATATAATAAATAAGAATGATCTCTCATGTAATAATTATTTGAAATAATTAACAACCTCTCCACTCCTTCTACTACAGGAAGGTTGCTGCAAAAAAGAGTATATATTTGAGAATATATTGTTTAATTAATAAAAATGATAATTGAGTATTGATAATATACTAACTTATCTGGTAGAGTAAAAGTAGTAGGAGGTCCCCTAGGATCAGCAGTAGCAGTTATAATTGGTGGTACAACAACCGGAGTTGTTTGGGTTTGCGGTG
Organism: Polistes dominula; assembly: GCF_049000335.1. Taxonomy (NCBI): domain Eukaryota; kingdom Metazoa; phylum Arthropoda; class Insecta; order Hymenoptera; family Vespidae; genus Polistes; species Polistes dominula. Next base: position 332,219 of record NW_028301049.1, on the reverse strand, counting down.
GTCCTCTTAAATCTTGATCTAATCTTGCTAAACGAGGATCCATCTGTCTATCCAATGTTCGAAGATCTACATCTTGACCTAAAGATATCAATTAATTCTCTTAGATTTATTTATTCTTAATTATACTGAATATCTTAATTAATAGTAATAATACCTGCAAAAATAGGTGCAGGAGGATTAGCAACTACTGGTGTAGGTCTTGGCGCTGCCCATGGTTCTTCGATACGTGGTGGAATCTGATGTACCACTGGCTTTTCTGAAGGTGTCAACACACTTGGAATTGGATTAGCTTTATGTAACATACTAACAGCAGTATGAGGATCCACTATTCGCATTACTACTTGTGCTTGTAACAAAGCATAAGCAAGTTGTGGATTCTGAAGTAACATCTGTCGTGCTTCGTTAGGATTATTCTGTACACATATCTTCATGTGTTTCATTAATTCAAACATTTGTTCAGGTGGAAGGGAAGCTACTGCTTTACTTATTGCTTCAGGAGCTTTGTCAGCTTGAACTGCCTCTCCATAAGGATTCTCAGTATTCTGTCCTTGTAAAAGACTCTGCATTTCCATACGACTCTTCTCTGTACATGCATTGTCTACGCGTAGTGTTCTTCCACCAATTTCGTAACCATTCAAATTTCTCATTGCACTAAGTGCTGTCTCTTGATCCTTGTATTCACAGAAACCATAACCTTTAGGTTTTCCTGTCTCGCGATCAAATACCAATCTACAAATAATTGTTAGATAATGCATCATCAATAAGAGAAAACATTAATAATTTGTTTTGTAAGATAAATTAATGGAAAAACTTACTTGAAAGAAAGTACTGGACCAACTTCGCTGAATATATCTTTTAAGTTCTCCTCGGTTGCTTCGTACGGGATATTCCCGACTGTAAACAAATTCTCAATAAATCTTCATATTCTATTTCTATTAAAAACTTTCAAAATTGTTAACTGATAAACATAAATATACGAAGAATATATGTTTCAAGTCAAATCAACAAGATGAATGCATATAGAAAAAATTTAACATACATTGATAAATCTTTTAATGAAAAATAGAAAATAATGTATTTATTTTTTCATAGAAAAATAAATTCAATCTATGAACAGATTAAAAGATTAATATATCAATTGTTCAATAAAAATTTTATAACCTCTTACCGAATACACTCCGCATTGATTTATCCATGAGGGATTGATCAGTAATAGTTGAATTACTCATTTTTGTATTATTCTTTTGTCTTTTTTATTTAAAAAAAAATGAAATATTACTACTGGCAATAACAATGTCCTAACAATTCACTTAATCAACACTACTATAATCTCGTCTCTAATTGCAAAATAATTATTCCTTCAGTGCTGCCAACAAAGATTTTGTTGATTGTGAAACTAACCACTTTTCATATAAGAAAGCCATTTTAGTTAGCGCCGGAACCACCAGTGGGCGATAGTAGGTACTTAACTAGCTATCGGGTATCTTAATAACTACAAATAATATAGAGGAGTTAAACTTAACAAATATTTATTTATTATATAAAATATATAACGTGACTTTTCACGAAACTAAATATGCGTTTGTACAACGTGGTATTTGGCAAACAAGTAAAGTAGATTTTTTACACTCGTGCCAATCGTATTTTTCTTAAGTTGGCAGACCTTGCTGTGGAACCGACGCGCCACCATGCGAGCATCACTACATAACACAATGACGGTACATTACTATCAAAGAACGGTACAATACTATCAAAAAAATACAGTATTTTACTTACTATCATCCATTGCTTGTCTCGATGCTAAAATGATGTTTTTACATGAAAAATGGTCTTGTAATGTTCTATATATTTCTATATTCTATGTTCAATTTATGGAATTTATTTAATCGTCTGATCGATAAATTAGAAATGTACTTTATCTAGAAAGTTATCTGGTCGGTAAGACTAGACATCTGTTTTTACCTACTCAATTACATTTCAGTTAATAAAACGAAAATTTAAATAACATAAAAATACGTATATATTACTTTAAGAAAAAAAAATAATAAATACATAAATTATATTGATTGTTACAAGAATATTTTCAAAATTTCACATATCTAATCATAAATTATGTAATAATACATATTCATTATTACATTTACGTCAAAACTAATGCATATACATTTTATATTATATATTTCTGTTAAAACTTTAGATTTCTCAAGGACCCATTGACATACATTTTTTTTTTTATAAGAAACAATTACAAAATAAAAAGAAATTTTAATTTCCCATCTCGAAACCCTTCACTATCTAACAAAATTGATAAGAATACTAATAAAATAAAAAGTGCCTAAAAAATAAATAATTTCAAAAAAATAGAGGGACAAGATTGAAAATTCATATTAACTGATTAGTAAACTTGACAATTTATTGTTTCCCAAGAGAACCTCGAAAAACCATTGACGATAAGGGAAATGATGTAAGTCAATTCTACTGGCGCAAAACGAAAAAATTTAGATTATAGTCACACGGACGGCACTATGCTAATGTCTTTGTTACATCCGGTCAATTTTCTGATCTATTTTATTTATAAATCCATTGACAATGGCACTTATACGTTTTCCATAATTTTTGGAACCAAGTGTTCTACTAGACAAATTGCAGAAATTAAAATTTGGGATTAAAAAAAAAATATATAAAACAACAAATGTTACTTAAACAAATTGTGTTCTCATATCTATCTTGGTATTATAAATTTGATAAATAAAACATATAAATTATTAAAAATAGATTCATACATTACTCGAGCGCGCGTTTTCCTTTCATAAATAAACATGCACATGAATATTAAAATAAAATAACAAAATAAATTTACACTGTTACTTCGTCGAATGTTCGAGTGATAAAAGTGAAACGAAGATGTAAACTATTGGCCAATTGTTAACCCCAATACACTATTAAACTTCTAATTCACAATATAACCAATTAATTTTTATTTAAATTGAAGTGATTGTTTTTTTTTATATATATATATATATATGCGGAGAGAAATGCGAATATCGTACGCGTTACACGTTCTCGAAAACAAAACAATTGGTAAGACGTTTTCTTATCACTAATGAAAAAGACATCATTATCAACATGTTTTCAAGCGGTCATCTCCCTTCCTCGGGTTCATGTCGTCATTTTTCCTCCCCTTTCCTTAATCATACGATTATTCATAATCTTCTTTTTCTCAATTACACCAAATCAAAGATATTTCAATCCTCTCTTGCCCCCTCAACCCATCTTATTTACATTCCTTTTAAATGAGGAAGAAAGAGGGGGTACATACATATGTCTCAAGTTCTAACATTTCCTTCCATTCTTTTCTGTTTTTACAAGTGACTGATAAATCAAATATTAACCGGATTTAATCTATTCGAATATTATATTATTCGAGAAGAAGAAGAAGAAAAGAAGAAGAAGAAGAAGAAGAAGAAGAAGAAGAAGCGAAGAAACAGATACGAGTGATCATCCATACGTGAATTTTCAAACAAGTTTCCCCCTTTTTTTTACTTCCTGATTAAACAAAAAGTGTCTCGTTTAATTTATCTTAAATCGTGTCGCGTGTGTTTCTTGTCAGTGTTATTTAAACTTTTAATTTTCTTTTTTCTTTGAATCTTTTTCCTTCTTTTCAATATTATATTGGATAAAAACGAATAAAAAGTATCATTGACTTCGGAAAAAGAATATTTTCCGAATATTAGATCAATCTTTCTTATGAATGATTAAGTGGACATCGAATATTTTTATATTTGTATTAACACGAGAGATCAACGTGTATGAATAAATTGATCTTACTGTTTTACATATATATAAACAATTATCATGGTTTATCTGCGACGAAAGGTACGTTTGAAATAACATCACATGTATTTAATGTTACTTCATTTTGATTTATTAACATATTCGCGACCGCTGACGTGAATTTACGTCTTTTCAAGTTCTATTCGTAATTGCCGATTCACGTTATTTTAAATTTTAAAAGTTTTATAAATATACATTTTATAATATAAATATATATAAAACATATTTAATTTTTAATATATAATATTAATTTAAATATATAATATTTAATATTTAAATATTTATATAAATACAGAAATATTTTATATAAAACAATGGCGAGATTTGGTATTATATAAATATATAAATATAAATTTTATATATTAAATTTATATTTTATTATTTAAATATAGATTTAAATAATTCATTATTTTTGCCGGTACTCAGTATTAAAAAAAGAAAAAAATATGCCGACCGCGAATGTGTTAATTAAATTCATATAATTGCAATTGTTGATCATGAGAAGAAATTCTTGAAAAAAAAAAAAATGTAATGGTTAATTAATGCAGAAAATTTTATTTTAAGATTAATAAAAAGAAAATGATTCAATAAGCTTTGATAATTTCACTATTCGTTAAACTTATCTCGTGTTATTTCACAACACATATTTAGTAACGTCAAATTTAAATGGTTCAATGTTTTCTTTTTCTTTGTATAGCAAGTTTCGACGAGAATTTCATATAATACGTGTAATAATGTTAAAGTGTAGAAATGTTTTGAAATTTCACAACATTTTTCAAGAAAATTATCACGCTTGACACATCTTTCTATCTTCTATCGAGTAAACAAATTATCAATAACGTAACTATCTATATATTTTTTTGATATATATTTATATCAAAAACATATTGCAGTTATTCACGTTAATTTACATATTTTTCATAATCGATCAAAATTTATTCGAAAATATATTTGTTTAATACATTATTTATTATTTCATATGCAATTCAATATCCAAGTTTATTTTGTTGTTGTAGAAATTATTTAATACTACTACTAAACTATTCCAACTTAAAAAAATTCTAAAGTCAATTAAAACTCATTAATAAAATGAATCGTTATCAATCGTCAATGAATTATCTTTAACTACGAACAATTTCATTGGCTGTGCTATTGTGCGCGCTGATATTCAAAGCTTTTCAAATCGTCCATTTGTTTTTCTATCATCGTGTATAATTTTTCTATTAAATAAATAATATTTTTTTTAAACTAGTTATCTCTTCGTTAGAAATGCAAATGAATAATTAATTATATATGATTAATATTATATTATTTAATTATAGTATTTAATTATTTATAATTTATAATTATTATATAATATTATATATTAATATTATATTATTAATATTATATGTATATAATATATTATAATTATGATTATATTATTTTCACAATCATTTTTAATTCGAAAATTGTAAATTTAATATTTTTATTTTAATTTTAAATAAAAACATGTAGATCTTATTCTCCGGAACTTCTCTCAATCAACTACAGAAAAGTTTAAGATGGAGTTCGTCGTTAAAAATTCGAGATAAAAAAGTCATACAACCTGAACGATCGTTTAAGGTATATTATCTTTCATTAAAACACAAACTTTGTTATAGTTGCTAGAATTAAACAATATGATTAATTTCTTTTCATTTGTTTATTATTTTATAGTATGCTGATTTATCAGTCCGTCTTGCCGCACCTCATCAACTTCAACGAAAACCAAATGTTTGTCAACTTTCTTTTGGCAAACATTTCACCGATCATATGCTTAAAATATATTATTACGAAACATTTGGTGGTTGGCAAGCACCAGAAATTACACCTTTTGAAAATTTAGTCCTTCATCCGGCAGCTAAAGTTTTACATTACGCCATAGAGGTATTATTATTTCATTATTTTAATCCTTTGAGTGCTGAATACTTTTACTTAAAATCTTTTGTAGGAACATTTAAATATAAATTTAAATAATTCGTTATTTTTGCCGATACCCAGTATTACAAAAGGAAAAAATATGCCGGCCGTGAATGTGTGTTGTTATTATAAACAAACATGTATATGCGTCGAATGACAACGCTAATAATTTTTATCAAATGCATTTATGCTTCCATAGCACTCAAAGGGTTAAATAATGTACAAAAGATTAAATTTATTATTAAATTGATAAAAATATTCTGATATTTATTTATTTATTTATTTATTTGTTCTTTAGTTATTCGAAGGTATGAAAGCTTATCGAGGAGTAGATGGAAAAATAAGATTATTTAGGCCTGAAATGAATATGGAACGTATGAACAATTCTGCAATAAGATCTGGTTTACCTACGTTCAATGGAAATGAATTAATTCAATGCTTTACTAGATTAATAAGCATAGACCAAGAATGGGTTCCACATTCAACTGCTGCTAGTCTTTACATACGTCCGACATTAATAGGAATCGATGTAAGTATTATTCAATGTTTTTTAAACAAAATTATATTAGGTCGAGTCATAAGTAACTTCCGTTTAGATGAGGATTCAGTTTAGTCTTCTGTCAACTTTTTTATGTAGTTAATGTTACATTTAACCATTTTTCTTAACTTCTGAAATGGATAGTAAAAAGTGCATATTCGACATGTAATGCTTTAGGAATTTAAACAATGTAATGGCACTAAAGTGGCAGCTGAAAAAATATGCAGCGTATACGGTACAAGATTGATAACTAATAGGGCAGTCAGAAATTGGTTTGTAAAATTCCGTTCTGGAAATACGAGCTTAAAAGACGAACCCAGTGCAGAACGTTTTTCCGACTTTGACGGACGACTACAACGCTATTCTTTGTCTCATAAAAACGGAAGTTATTTATGATTCGACCAAATATATATAAATATGAAAATAAAGATTATGCATCATCAATATTACATATAAAGCACTAAGTAACATTTGTTTAGTAAATTACAATGAATATATGAATGATAATAGTAGTAGTAGTAGTAGTAGTACATAATGTCACTTATATCACATACGTCATACGTACTATTGTGTAGAAATAATCAGTGCGTTTCTCAATACAAAATGATAATACCAAATTAAACAAGATAAAGAATAATTGTTATGTTTATTTGTTGAGGCAGAGCTAAAAGTAAGATAATAGAGATTAAATATTTTGTACAATTTGTTATTTTGATAATTCATTTTTTACGACAATTTAATATCTCTTATAACAAGTGTCAGTTCAATCTTATTAGGGTATACTGATGATGTTTCATATTGATCGTAAATTATCTATAAAGAACCTTTGATTGTTGTATAACCTTAGTCTTTTTATAAACCAGTATTATTTATCCGTTCTTGTTTCACAATTAATAATAAAAAAATATACAAGAATATTATCTATTACTCTTTTCTTTAAAGCATAGTTTATCTTAAAGTTATCGCCAATAATAATGAACTGGTTATAATTGAGAAAAGTTTTAAATGCCATTTTTGTACATTTTTAAATAATTACAAATAAATGCTAATTTTTTCTTAAGAATAAAACACATTTCTTTCATTATATTATTTACGCGAGTTAAAATTCATTATAAGTCGTTAAAAAAAACATACATGACAGTTTGATTATTTAATAAAGTTCTTCATCAGAAATATCAAGTTTATATTTCTGATTCTTTTCGATAATCTCGTGACATAATCGTGGAATGATAAAAAGAAAAAAAAAGATTTTTCGCACAGTAATGTATGATGACATTAAATTTATTATAACGTATGGAAATAAATTCTTCATGCAATTTTAACGATCACATTAATTTTTATAATTCGTTTATATGGAATCATCGTTGATTATTCCTTGTATTATTAATATCGGTCATTTTTGACTAAGCTTGTTTTAACACACTATCTGCAGGTCAGGTATTAACACATTCGCGACTGGCATATTTTTTCCGATTCTTATACTAAATACCGGCAAAAATAATGAAATTTTGAAAAAACAATCATTTTTACATATTTTATATATATATATCCTATTATTAGATGTGAAGATATTACATGTTTTGTAAAAAGTGCACTTTTTTCATATTTCACTAATTTTCGGCCGCTATACGTGTGAGTCAAACTCATGATGTTACCCTCCAATAGTGTGTTAATTCGATGCATATTACAATAAACATATATTTGTTCTTTTTGTAATTAACAAATGACATTTATTTACACAGCCTACATTGGGAGTGTTGCCATCGGATTCAGCATTATTATATGTAATATTAAGCCCTGTTGGATCATACTTTAAAACTTCGGAAGTTGGGGTATCTCTACTTGCAGATCCACAATGTACCCGTGCATGGCCAGGTGGTAGTGGAGATAGTAAAGTGGGAAGTAATTATGGTCCCACGATTGAAATGGTAAAAAAAGCTTTGAAAAAAGGATATCATCAAGTGTTATGGTTGTATGGAGAACATCATGAAGTTACTGAAGTAGGAGCGATGAACGTTTTTATGGTTTACCTCAATGACGATGGTGGTACGAATGAAATTTCATTTGAAAATGTTTTTATTCTATTTTCTATACCTGTTAACACTTTAATGGCCACAAGTCTACGCAGTCAAACGTTGCCAGGAGCTGATAATATTTTTGAACAAATTAATTTAAAATTATATAAAATTAAATTTGTTGTTGTTTACTTTTTATGTTAATTTTTTCGTGAATTTAATAAAGTTTTTTTAAATTATATAAAAAGTTATAAATAAATAACGGCCAACAACGATTGTTCCGACTATTACACACATGTTGTATGAGCGGCCATTAAAGTGTTAAAAATTTATTATAATATATTACAGTCATAAAAACATTTTGTATGAATAGAGAGGGAATTGGTGACGCCACCGTTAAATGGTTTGATTTTACCTGGAGTAATAAGAAACTCAATCTTGGCTTTGTCACGTGAATGGGGTCAATACAAAGTTAGTGAAAGAAAAATCTGTATGGAAGAAGTCTGTCGATTGTTTACAGAAAATAGAGTAAGTTTGAAAATAATTCATTGAAATGATCAAATGTAAAATCATTTTATACCAACTTAAATGATTATTTATTATTGTAGCTTTTGGAAATGTTTGGTTCTGGAACTGCTTGCATCATTAGTCCTATTTCTAATATAGGCTTTATGAATCGTGATATTCGCATACCAACAATGGAACAATCTGATCCTATATATAAAAAACTTTTAAAACATCTAACAGATATACAGTACGGATATATACCTGACCATCCATGGACTGTTACTATAGATTAATATGCGTCTATAAATTTATTCAAATCTTTTCTAACAAAAAAAGAAAAAATGACAACTGTCAGTAACCAAAGATATTATTAATACAAGATATCTATTTTATATATATAATATTATATATATATATACGAATGAGATGATGATATGACTGTTTTCCTGTAAAATAAGTTAAAAAAATGTTATTTATTTATATATTATGTGTATATATTCATACAAAAGCGAATGTAAAAATGATTTCTACGTATATTAAACGTTAATTATAGAAAGTTTTAATGGGTATGTACAATTGTAAAGAATTTCATTATGCGTATGACTCTGATTGTAACTTGATGAATGAATGTAGCTTTTTAATGTATGTGTTTTATATAAGCGAAATCATTCATAGATTCTCGCAAGAAGTATGTACTTAGATAACATATGTATTTATATAAAAAAAAAATTCTTTTTTACAAGTTATTATATGTACCTAATAAAATCAATTTCTTTGTTTTAATAAAATAAAATTTTCAATGAATTTTCTCGTTTTAATTAATCAACTTTCGAAAGAAATATTTTTTGTAGTTATATTATGTATGTTATATTAATTTTGTAGAGAATATAATACTAGTATAAGATAATGTTCTTGCTCGATAAATTATCGAGAATAGTCAAATATTAAAATTATACATCTTTCAAACAAATTATTGTTGTTGCTTGAAAACTCAAATAAATAATATGATTAAACATGTTTTAGACAAGGTGTTACAGTCACACCAAGTTCTCTCAAGTACAATTTATTTAAAAATAAATGTCTAGATAATCTGTTACGTTCGAGTATTTTAAACATCTTATTTGTTTCTAATAAACTACAACAATGATTTTCCTCTGTATGACCGTTTTGTCTACAATAGTTGCAAAAATAAAAGGAAAGTTTAGGTATACTTTCACTGTTTGTAATTTTCGTATAGCACATTTGGGAATCTAAATTATCTAATTCGTTATTTAGATTTCTATCAACATTAAACACCTTTTTCACTATCTGTTCATTTACATAAAATAGATATATTTTGCGTAATATATCTTGAATGCAGTTTATATCAAAACATAAAAGTGCTGGTTCTCCAACAAGTCTGGAACTAATAACATGTTTTAAATGTTCCATATCACGTTGGTTTATGAAATGCAAAGCTCTTACGCACTCATTAATAAATATTGAACCTTTTATATTAAAACCATCAAATCGTGGAATATACTTTGCTGCTTCTTCTAATGAAATGTACTTTATTTGTATAGGTTTTGCACAAGACGTCGATCCCAATTCTGTTTTTAGTTTCTTCGAAGGGCTATCTATGGTAAACATCGTGTAAAATTAAAGTTAAAACACTTCTCAGATAATAAAGATTTCACTTATATGATATTCTTCGTTTCGAATTTAAAAAAAATAAATGAAGTAGTTTCAGATTTAATTTACAAGCAATAAAGTCTTCTAATTATTGTCAAAACTTTTGAATAATTTTTGTTTCGGTTTCCAAGTGACGATACGTGAGATTTACACTTAAAATAATCACCTCATTTTTAAGTAACACACAGATATAAATAATAAGATTTCGCCAACAACCATAATATCTCTTTAACGGATTTGCCTTTACAAAGATGTAAATACGTTTTTCTATATGTAAATACACGGGTAACAATTTTGTAGGTTGATTAATAGAACAAATGTTTACGAGGAAAGAGCATATTCGAAAGAGAAGAAAGATAAACTGTATTTTGTATTAACGACATTATTTGAAAATATCCAAAAGTCTAATCGATTAAACATTGAATGTAAATTTCGTGTTACCTCGTTCTTAAAAAATCTCGGCCCATTGAAATTTATTAAGATCGATGTATGGAGAAATATTTATATAATACTCAAAATAAATTGGTGAAACTCTTTTATTTTTCTCTATTTCCTTGGTCATTTCTTAAACTATATTATGTGATTACATTATATTTTATAGAATCTTTTCTACAAAAGTTTATACTTTTAGACAGAGTTTCTGCTCGATACATTTTCGTGAATAGTCAAATATTAAAATGATACATTTTTCAAGAAAATTATTGTTTTTTCTCGAAAACTCAAATAGAACGAAAGTTCTGAATTACACTTGTACTCGAAAGCATATGAAATTAATTATGAATTAAATATGCATGTGGAAATTATAGTGATCGTAGATGTTTACCAGTTACTAATAATTCAAGAAAAAACAGTTCAGAAATAATATCTTACTAGGATATGTATAAAAGTTAACGAAATAAAAGAAATTAAAGTTAATTTTAGATGGTAAGACTCAATGGAACATTGGAAAAATTATTCTTTAAGAATTCTTTGATATTTTGGTTCTACTACGCCAAGTTCTCTCAAGTACAATTTATTTAAAAATAAATGTCTAGATAATCTGTTACTTTCGAGCATTTTAAACTTCTTAGTTGTTTTTAGGAAAATGCAACAATGATTTTCCTCCGTATGACCGTCGATTTTACAATAGTGGCAAGAATGTAACAAAAGTGTACGTACATTGGCATTAATTTTTTTATTTTTCAGAAAGCACCTTTCGTTTTCTAAATATTCTAATTCTTTTGTTCGATCTCTATCAATATAATTGTTTAATGCTTTATGTGGATCTCTATCCATATAAATGTCACTGTCTACGTTTATATAACGTAGATATATTTTGTCTAAGAATTCATTAATGTCGTTTGTATCAGAATGCAAAAATCTTCCTATTCCAGTGACTTTGGAAAAAATAAGATTTCTTAAAGGTTCTACATCACGTGGTCTTATGAGATTCAAAGCTCTTTTGCATTCATTAAAAAATATTGAAACTATCATATTGTAACCATCAAATCGTGGAATATACTTTGCTGCTTCTTCTAATGAAATATAATTCGTTTGTATAGGTTTTTCACGAGACGTCGATCCTACTTTTTTTTTTAATCTTTTCGAAGAGCTATCTTTCTTATCCATTATCGTAGATTTAAAGTTACAACACTTCTGAAATAATAATGATTTCACTTATATGATATTCTTCGTTTCGAATTATTTTAGAACAAATGAAGTGGTTTCAAACTGAATTCACAAGCAATACAGTCTTCGAATTATTGTAAAAACTTTAGAATAATTTCTCTTTCGGTTTCCAAGTGACGATACGTAAGATTTACACTTTAAATAATCACCCCTGCTGTAGGTAACAAATTAACAAGAAACTAGAAATCTCGTCTTGTTTTCTTTTTCTTAATAGGAAGAAGAAACAAGGGCATAGATATAAATAAGAAGATTTCGCTAACAACCTTTATATATGTTTAACAGATTTTTCTTTGTGAAGATGTAAATATGTTCTTAAATGTGTAAATACTCTGATAACGACGATTTAATTATCAGATAAAAATCTATTCACATCTCTAAAATATTATTAAAATTAACAATTAATACATGAGAATAGATTAGGATTGTTATTGAAAATATTGAATGACAAACGCAAGGCATGCTGTATGCTCTGTTTTTTTCCTTTTAAACTATTTTAAATCGTAAAAATGTTTTTTCTTTTTTTCTTTTGGAAAAAAGAAAAATAAGGAAAATATTAGAATTTTTTTAATTCAGTTGTTTAGAATTTATAAGAGATTATTAATATTATTTATTTTTTTTTTCTTACAAGAGCTAAAAATATTCTTTACCAATATTCTTTCTTACAAATTTATATCAAGATTATTTTCTTCAATTATTTAATTAAAATTTTTCTAAATAATAATATATTTTATTTTCTAACTACTACATTTATAAGATTTATTGTACATATATTACAATATATTGTTTGTGTAAAATTAGTTAGTAATGTAGTAATTAGTATATAATGCAGTTACTCTGCATTCAACTCATTCTCTCGAAGCGAAGGTTTTAAGAAGGTTTCACTTCTAACACGTGTGATCTGCACACATGATATTTTTTCTATTTTAGATTTACAAAAACCCTCTAGGTATTGTAAATATTTGCGTAAAATCTATCAAATATTTTGCACAATTTTGTATTGCATACATTACATTGGAAATATATACAAATCTCGTTTGATCTTAACATATATACACATATTAAGAGATACATTTACGTAGGACTTCGTAGCTCAAGTGGTAGAGCGTTCGATCGGAAAACGAGAGGATCTGGGTTCAAATCCCAGCCTAGAAATACAGCAATGGATTTATCAAAAAAAGAGGGATATGGCCAAAAAATAGCCATTATCTTAAGTGCAACTAATAATTATTTTCCTTATTTTATACAAATTTTCTTCAGAAAATTGTAAAAACCCCTCCAGGCAACGATATATTTAGGTTATATAATTAGATATATTTAGGCTAGCAATTAGAGACAAATATGAATTATTATAAAAACTGTTGCTTTGCAGAAAGACCGGATTCTATACGTAAGAAACTTTTCAGTATGCTTTTATGCAATGCTAGTAGAAAAGTTTTTTATTTACTATTCATCTGGGAAACACCAGAATATCACAAGCATAAATGAAAGTTCTTTTCAATCTATTGATGTGAATTTTCTTACACAGTTTTGGTATTCAGTCAAAAAACATATCAGTTATTTATTAGTTCATAAGTCTTAGATATTTATGCTTTTTCCCCCGCCATGAATGGTTGTATTATTAGATTGTATGTTGATGTAAGTTTCAAATCCATTTTCTAGGTAGCTCAAAAGGTAGAGCAATCGCCCGAAATACTGTTTAATCGAAATCGAAGATCCTTTTTTTTTTAATTATTCCAAAAAACCCTTTTTTTAAAATATATATTTTATTAAAAATTAGTAGTAGGAATTTTTTCGAATTAATGAAGAAAGTTAATATTTTAATTATTTAATTAAGGGAGAAAAAAGTAATTTGAAAAGCAAACTTATTTTTTTAAGGGTAGTTCTATAAAAAAATAAATAAGTAAAAGAAAGGAAGAGTCCATTTTACGATAAAATATTCGATTGAACGAAACTTATATTACAAAAGACCATTACCTTAAATCCAACCAATCTAACTCTAAAAACAAATTTTTGAAGAAAATATTATAATTTGAAAAAAACACTTTATACATTTAATAGGTTTGTTGGACATTCTAAACAATGTTCTGCACGTTCTTTGACTGTACTAGTTTGACCAGTACTAAATTGAATAAAAGAGTTGACAATATGTTCCCCTGTTTTAATCCGCTATGAGTACTACTACTTTAATAATTAATAATACAATTAGGTATGATATATTTTAAAAGATGTCATCCGCGAAAGCCACTATAGTGGCATGTAGTGTCTAAGAGGTTAGTTAAGAGAATGACAAGATAAACTTTTACTAGAAATCGAGCAACACGTTTATCCTTATAGTTAAAGAATAAGAGATAAAATCTTTAATTATTCAATATATAATTTGTTTCATTTTTTATAATAACTAATCGTAGTTTAGGAAATATACATAAGGCCCGTAATGATATATTAAACATAACATATATACATACGTTAAGCTAAGTTTATTCATAGGACTTCGTAGCTCAAGTGGTAGAGCGTTCGATCGGAAAGCGAGAGGATCCGGGTTCAAATCCCGGCCTAGGAACATTGGTTCAACAACCTTATTCGGGTACCTTCATTTTCCTGCTTATTATTAGAAAACTTTACCCCTCCGACCACGGTAAGAGATATTTCATAGGTTGGAAATAGCCCAAGGATGAACGAGTGTGTTGTTATTTTGCAGATCGACTAAAATATTATTTATGGATCACTGGTGGTTTTATGTGTTGTGTATACTGGTTGAAAATTCCTATTCTTAGTCTTCTGGTAAATAACAACACATGTATCCACAACCTTTGTTAGACACAATTCCATCCCTATTGATGTGAATTATAAAGACTGATTGTTAATTAGGTTCTATTGGTTTTTTAATAGTTCCATTTTAAATTCCTTCCATTTAGTTCTAGTCACATAGATATAAGTATTCCTTACCGTGACCGGTTGTATAGCATAGAAAATATTAATACCTAGTTTTCTAGGTAGCTCAAACGGTAGAGCGCTCGCCCGAAGTACAATTTAAACGAACCGAAGATCCTTTTTTTTCAATTATCTCAAAACATCGGACGCCCCAGCGGTCCAGTCTTTTTTCCGCGAATTGTACATATGTGGTAGTGATTTTTAAAATTAAAGAAAGGTTATATTTCAATAATATAGGAATAAACAAGAAATTTCTTTAGCTTAGTCTTGAGAGCAAACTTGTTATATACAAAGGAGTTTTAGCACATTATCCTTGCTATATTGTTAAGAGGAAAAATTGTACGAATTAAATGTAAAATAAAATTATAGAATATTATTTTATTTAAATTGCATGTTTACTAATTACCACAATATTTATTTTTTTTTAATTATAATTTATTGTTTATCTTTGAGTTCCACTCGAATCGTTGTACACCTTTTGGAATACTTTCCATTTGTAATTGTTCATTTATATTAAGGTAATCGTACATGTTCGAATTTTTTTCCAAAGGTTTCCATAAAATCGGAATAAGCTCTGTAGTTTTTGGTGTTGGATTTCTATAAGAGAAGTAAGGTTGTAATAATCATTATATAATCATCAAAGTTAAGAATATTTTGTCTATGTGTGTGCGTGTTTGTTATGTGAATAACTATATTAGATAATACGTACCCAGTTTTAGCAAAATCAGTCCATAATTGTGTAACACAATCCATTACTTTGTAGCTAGATGTACCAGGACGATATGGTTTCAAATTTAATGCGTTGAGATGAGTTCCATAAAACAAATAATTCAATTCGTCCCCATGAGTAACTCCTAATGTTATTACAAAAATAGATATAATAAGTAATTATACCGTAAAATATTTCAACATTAAATATGATTTATATATAAATTATAAAATTTAATATAATTTTAAATTAATTTTGTATAATTTATAATTAATAAATTACGTATGTATATTAAATAATAAATGTTTGTTTATTTTGTTTACCTTTTATATCAATATTCATAATAGTTTTCATGAAAGACGGTTCCTCGGAGTCGTAAGACAATTTATATAAGTATGAGGAACATTTGTTAACAATCGGCAAGATTTTTGCCAATTCGAAAATATGATGTAAGAAATAAAAATCGTTTAAAAACTGAATTATATTTTCAGTTGGCTCACCGTTTAATGATTTCTTAGAGAAATACAAGCTTTTAAATTCATTAACTGTTAGAGTCCTTTCTTTCAGTTTATTCAACAAATCAGGTGATAGAAAATTTTCGAAATCACAGATTGAATTATCTATTCTTTTGATGAACCTACCTGAATAAAGCATGCTTGTTAAAGAATTAGATTCATTTTATTCGAGCATAATAATAATAATATAATAATAATGATTATAACATGAACTTACTAGCCAAGTTGCTATTGCCGAAAAAAAAAGATGATTCCATGTCGTTATAACCAAACATAAATGGGACTTTAATGCCAAATTTCACAGCTATTGTCGGTGGTAGTAGTAAAAATGGATTTTTTGATTTGTTGTCTACTCCTGGTAGGAAGGCCGAAAAAACTGATTTATCTTTCTGCAAAAGAAAGAATACAACAAACTTATCATTATCACATCGAATTATCAAAAAGAACAACTTTGAAATAATAAAAAATAAGCTACCATGGAAGATATGATTTTGTATTGATATTTAATGAGTTTTTCTAAGTTAACTTCTTGAAGAAAATCAACGATAGCTTTGGAATCGAAAGATTTAAAACCTAACATACTGGATAATTGATAAACGTATTTCCTGGGTTCAACGAGCATTGAAGCCCAAAAGTTGGTAGCTAAGCCGCTTTGCGCTATAGCCTTGTGAAATAATCCTGCAAGGAAAAAAAACAAATAGAGGAAAGTATACAATGAGATTTCAAGGATACGTTATTTAAAGAAATCTTTAAACGTCTGTATGAATATCACAAAAAAAAATCAAAAGGAGACAAATTTTAAACACATTTATTAAGAATTTCGTTTGTACTTTTTTCCGTGCATTTATTTAAAAATCATTCAATTGAAATGAATCTAAAGTGTGTAAGGTGGTTATTTTAAATATTATTAGGTCTACCGGAAAATTCTGTCCTTTTAAACAAACATTAGTTAACTTTTTCGTCATTAGGGTTAAGGCCGCATTTCTTAAAATGGAATATACAAATTGCCACCATGTTGGCAAGAGTTCAAAAGTAATTAATTTAATTAATTGTTTAAATTATGAATAATATATTATTTTATTGTATTTTAAAAATGGACAGAATTTTCCGGTAGATCTAATAATTGAAAATATTAAAGAATATAAACTTCCCACAGAATCAAAATATCTATATAAATTAGGATAGCTGTTAATTACACGTATGAAAAATCCTACCATCTGCTAATGGTGACATTGTTAAGTAATGAACCATTGCTGCCCCAGAGCTTCCACCAAATATAGTCACGTTCTCAGGATCTCCACCAAATACTGCAATATTTTTTCTAACCCAACGTAATGCCATTACGATGTCCTTTAAACCTTGATTACCTGATGCAACTTCATCTTCTAGATTGAGAAATCCTATAAAGACATTTTTATGAAATTTTGTATTTTCTTATCTAAATGGTTTAACCCTTTTCGGACGTATTCCTTACATACGACATGGGTGTCGTAGTGGTCAGAATTAATTTATATATATATTTTATATGTATAAGATTAGCACGGTTTCTTGTGTGGTTTATTTTTCTTGTTTATTTAATTTATTTAATTTTACTTTAAAAAATTGGATCTTCTTGTATTTGATTGAAATTCAAAATTATAAATAATCAAACAACTTTGAAAACCATTTGAAATCATAAATATTATTATACAATAATTATTACAATTGTAAGAATATTTGTACTAACCTAAACTACCAAGTCGAAAATTGATCGTGACAAGGATTACGTCCTTTCGAACGATATAATCTGGCTTGTACATATCATCGTTTCCTGATCCCATATAAAAACAACCACCATGGATCCATACCATTACTGTCAGTTTCGCAGACAACTCAATCAACGGTGTATAAACGTTTAAATACAGACAATCATCGCTTCCTATTACTTCATTTGATACTCTGTCTATTTGAGCACACACGTTACCAAACTTGGATCCATCTCTTATTCCAATCCATTTCTCAGGTGGTAATGGATCCTACATGGTCAGTTCAAAATTTAGTACGAAACCCAATGTACACCCTAATAGTTTAAATATTAAATTTGAAATTCAAAAATCAAAGCATCTTTTGAGAGATCCTTATGATTTTCAATTTTAATATAATTAAATAAGGATTTAATATTTACTTTTATTTGTTTTCTAGAAATTTGAATGTAAAAATACGGACAAATTATGAAAGTAATATTTTCAAAAGAAAGATTAGTTAATCTAACTGCACTATTATATTTCCTTTTATTTTTTATCATCATAATGATCTTTGTAATTGTAGCAAAGCAGCATGTGAAAATGCAAAAAATACAAAAAATGCTTGCTTGTTTTATAATATACGTGAAATTATAAACGAAAAATTGTTAGCTAAGCGATTACCGGATGCATCCATCTATCATTTACTTTAATGAATTCATAGAGAAGTCATCTATGAATTATATATTTTTCAAATGTTAACTATATGAAAATACGTACACATGTTGCGTAACGTGCTTCTAAATGTTTAAATTCATCTTATGCAAAAATGAAAAGTTATCGAAAACATAAACTAAATGATTCATAATTTACTTTATCCGACAACTTGAAGGTAAACGTAGCATAATTTTACAGTATGAAAAATAATTTCTATTTTGAAATTCATTGCTTTGCAACGCAATATTAATTCACTAAATATAAACGAATAAACAAAGAAACGTAGAAAAAAGAATTACGCGTTACCTGAAAATTTATAAGAATTTGAAATTATGTAACATTTTGAAATTTGATTTCAATGTGCACTTTAACGTGAATCTAATGTTCAACCAGATTGACCTTAGATTAATATGGAAGAAATAAAATCTACAGAAAACAAAAATTTATAAATATGAACTTTTTCATCTATATAAATATTGTGGATTATTATCTCTTCAAAATATTACTGTTCAATTTTCGAATATAATAAATTATTTTTTCTTACAATAAGAGCGTCCAAGAATAGTCAATTGACGAATTTATTAAATTGAATTTCTCAGATATTTCTCGGGTTATTACTCTTTACAATTAAATTACATTAAATATAACAGTTTATTTCGATGTTATTTTAATTAATTTAGTATTTATTTATAAAGTAATCTTATATCTGTTATTCTATGAAATAGTATACATTAATTTCGATTACATCGATTTATCTTTCAAGTAACTGCCTAAATCATCTTTAACAAAAAAAAAAATAATGATTTTAATTCAATAAATTTCTTATCAAAGTACCATAATCATTACTACATTTAATATTATAAATCAAATAGAAATATATAACTATTAAATACAAATAAAATTTGTTAAACACTTACTTGAAATCTTAGTTTACCGATAGGCGGTTTCGCATAAGGTATTCCACGAAAAGCAAAATATTCTTCTTTATTATCAATATTTGTTTCTATGACACCTTTAATTTGTCCTTGTTCAAAAGACAACACAGGTCCTTGTTTACAATCCATACTTTTGTTCATGTATATGTATCTTTATTTTTATATAGGAATAAACGATAGCTATACTTAGGAAGAAAAACAAGAAATATAGATAAATGTATACTAATGACTTGTATTTGGGCGATACACTGACTAGTTCCTTGCGTTTCACCGAATCGCAACGTACATTGCTCACTTCTAATATTATCAACAGCATAATAACGAGCAAGTGGGGATAAACTAGGAAATAACGATAATGCAAGGTTCAGTCTTCTCTGTAGAAAACGATATCCTGCCGTTTTGTATGGGCCGCCTATTTTAAAAGTGGCCTGCCTCCCTTTTCAAAAAAAATCGAGTTAGCTACCGTAATAATTACATTTTTACATGATCTTTTCATTCTGAAGCAATTTGTTACTAATATATACGTATTTAAAATCATGAAGATATAGTAACAAGAAAATTTGTTCAAATATGAACAATATGAATGATGATAAGTTTATTTTGAAAGTTTCTTATCTCCATTCGTCAATTATTATTTTTCGGTTGCATGTGGTAGAAATGTCATTAAACAAAAATAATTTACTGTTCGTTTCCGAAGATTATTACAATATCCACTTGACATACAAATAAAATGCTTTTCGATGCGCCCATAAGATACCATTTAATTTGACTTAATTGGGAACACTCATATACAAACCCAGAAACAGGGCTTTTTATTTTGAAATTTACATTGCTTTGTGCGATATTTGAAAAGAGGAATGTATCTTCAACATTCTAAACAAAACAGCATTGATGCATAACCGAAACAGCTAATTTAATGGTTAACTGAACGTTGTTCTCCGAAGAGACAGTTCTTCACGTCTCAGAGACGTCAAATTATTACAATTGCACATGGAATGAATGACATCTCTCAGATGAGATGATAATATAATAATTTCTTCAAATCCCTTTCACACACACAAAATGTAGATGAGTAGTAAATTGTTTTGTACGTTATGTTTGTAATTTTGTACATTATGTAGTTAAAAAATATTTTGAATCGCATAAATTATGTTTCTGAAGTGTTTTAAAGATATGTCAAATAAATTGAGTATTGTTTATTTCAATTTGAAGTTTATGATCGATCCTAAATACCTAAAGTTGCTGACCCGTTCGAAAATTTTATCCCAGACGACAAAGGTTGTTCCAGTACTAGGCCTATTCTGAACTCTATCGGTGACCATTTATTTGGTTTTTTCGGCGCTTACTTGTAACCCCAGATCTTTTGTGTTATCTATTAGTATACGTACGTTAAGTTGTATCTATTCGTAGGACTTCGTAGCTCAAGTGGTAGAGCGTTCGATCGGAAAGCGAAAGGATCCGGGTTCAAATCCCGGCCAAGGAACGATGGTGTTTACTGGCTTATCAGTTTCACCACTGATCAAGACAATCAATCATGTCCCCACCCCCACTTTTTTCCTACTGCCCCACACATCCTTCCGAACAAGATAAGAAAATATTTAGATTAAAAATAGTATAAAAACTAGATAATATCTTTGTTATTTCACAGAAGCATGATTATTATTTGATAATGATTATTTAATTTATATATAATCAGATCTAATATCAGTCTTCTGTGAAATACTAACAAATACAACCTTTGTGAAAAATTCCTTCTATTGATGTGAATTATCAAGACTCTCCATTGTTAATGATTATGCGCTATTGTCTCTTTATAATAGTGCATCAATCATTATTCCGTTCATTTACTTTCCCATAGACATATTTAAAATATCTATTATTTTCTTATTTGTAGTAGGAAGTATTTAAATCCTAGAAAATTGAAAACCAAGTTCCTAGGTAGCTCAAACGGCAGAGCGATCGCACGAATTACTATTTAATCGAACCGAAGTTCTTTTTTTTTATACATTTTGAAACACTGATTTTATTAATTTATATTTTATTATAAATAGATGCTGGAGATTCTTAGAACAAACCTTTTCGCTACTGGCCGGTTTTTCGACATGCTACTTACTCTGAGCGACCTACCAACCGGGAAGTGCACGCTTACGAAACATCTGTAATCGCATGTAGAAAGGAATAAGTACAAAATTTATCACATTAATGCAATTAGATAATATAACTTTTAATAATATTATTTCTTATAGAAAGCTTCAAAAGGTATGCACAAAGGTAAAACCATTGCGATCGATAACAATGACGGTTAAATCATCATCATCAAATTAAACATAACAATTGGGTTGAAAAAGCTGTAGGCTAATATAGTAAAACACAATTTTTTTGATAAAAATCCATTTTTTTTTATTTAATATAGTTGCCTTCGAGAGCAATACAACGATTATAGCGGTTAAACTTTATAACTTATATATTTATTGAGAAAGAAGAAGAAGAAGAAGAAGAAGAAGAAGAAGAAGAAGAAAAAGAAAAAGAAGATAGCTTGAATTATGATTTTTTTGCTTTTGTTTTTTGTATTCTTATCCTCATTTATCTTTATACGTATCATCTTGTAATATTATATATAAATATATAATATATAGCGTTTATCAACAATTATGCATTATGAAAAATATTAAATCATTTTGAGATACGATTAATCAGATTAAATTATTGTCAAAATGACATGATTGCAAAATTCAAAAGATAGCCAGTGATCCCAGAGACTTTAGTTCGTCTGATTGACATAGGGGCGTAAAATTATCGTACGCGGCAGAAAATTATCGTACGCCCCGGGAAAATTTGAAATCCGACAAATTCTCGGACGAAATTTTCAAAGTTGATGACCTCTGTTTTTTTTTTAGGTAGGAAACGTTCACTATTCGTTTAGTCTACTCGGCGGTTCGATAACTCCACGGGAAGATCTTAACATTTGATGACCTTTTCTTTTTCTAGTCATCTACTTCAAAACCCTATCATGAAAACGATAAAAACGGCGGTCCGCTGGGAGATAGAAGACCGGATCGTACACGGAACATATCGTGGCGTAAAATTATCGTACGAATGGGATAACTGTCTTATCCAATTTTTTAAGATTGCAAGATAATGGAAACTAAGGAAGATCACATTACAATCTCTTGCAGGAGTAGGGGCACTCTTGTTTGTGTAAGTTGACATAACTTATATATATTACGATCAATGTGTTATTTCGAGTGTTATATACATTGACAAATCTCTTAATTGGATATTCTATAAATGTCACGAATAATTTATATAATCCATATTGAATAAATTGATTGTAACATATGTGTTGTCATCAGTTAAAAAATGTCACTTTGATTTGAACAATGAAAACTACATTGTAAAGGGTCGAAATTTTCAAGAATTCATTTAAAAACAACTTTTTTGTCATTAACGAAAATATTAACATAAAACAAAAAACAACACATTTAATTTTATATATAATTTTAAATATATATAAAGTTATAAACAAAATAACGGCGAATGTTTTCCGGCTATCAGACACACGTTGTGTGATTTAAAGTGTGAAATTAAAGTGTTAAACGTTAAGTATCATTGATTTTCGTTTCTGTGTTCAGTTTTACATAATTCTCATTCTTACAAAATCGGTAAGTGTAGTCGATAACGCTTAAAAACATACTGACAGGGTCAATTATAACTAAAAAGCAATCACGTGATATTATACTTATATGATGTTTTATATACAAACTCTCCTGTAAATAGTTCGAAAAATAAGAAATGTAAGAATATTTATTGTTCGTATGTTTCTGCCGATTTTTTCATTTTTCTTGTCAATTTTATCATTTATTCAACAAAATAATTATTTGTTCCATCTCATCTATTGTAGAAACGTTTAAGAATATCTCTAAATTCATTGTTTATAAAAAATTAGTTAATAAACTACAATTTCAC
Source organism: Polistes dominula (assembly GCF_049000335.1). NCBI lineage: Eukaryota > Metazoa > Arthropoda > Insecta > Hymenoptera > Vespidae > Polistes > Polistes dominula. The sequence goes on along the minus strand of NW_028301049.1, from coordinate 308,551 downwards.
AACATTTTATTTCAAATTGATCGGTGTACGAACACTTTTTACATCCACTGTATTTTTCATTCTTCATTATCATTAATTTTCCAATAAATACAAAAAATTGTATATTTACAAATTATATAAACAACGTAGATAAAATATTCATTTGATGCGCATTATTAATTTTATCGATATCTAATTGGTAAAAAGAGTAACCTTTGGATACACGCGTAACCCAATTTCGTTATCTTTTCTCATTATACAAATTAATCCTATTTATTTATTGTCAAGTATTTACCTTTTAATGTAGATAAAATTTTATTAAACTTTCCCAGATACAATGTTGCTTGAAATTTTGTTGGGCTTAATTTTACTACTATTCATATTCCACTGTTATTTAAAATATGGAAGAGCGGGAAGACTTATGAGTCTTATTCCAGGACCAAAGGAATATCCGATAATTGGAAATTTGCATCATTTTCAAGTCGACAATGGTAAAGAATATTAAAATATATTTCTTGAAGAATTATTCAATAAACTGTGATCCATCTCAGTAATAAAATTCTCAATTAATAATAACTTATTACCAATGATATAGAGCATTTACTTCAGGAAGTATGGAAAATGAGTAATAAATGTTATCCAATTTTCAAAGTATGGACCTTCCATTTCGCAGGAGTAGCATTACTCGATCCAAAAGATATTGAGGTAAATTATTATGAAATAAATACAAAGAGTAAATTATTTTATTTTAACTATTTGAAATATAGAAAAAGTTAAAATATCTTATTTCTCTTGTATAAAAAAAAAAAAGTGCATAATCGATGAAAATTTTTCAAATTACTTTAAGATACTTTATAATAATATCATACTAATACGCGTATATATATATATATATATATTAGTATGTTAATTTAATAGTAATTAATTATTAATGTGTTAATATAAATACAGTAATAATATATAATACTTTAATATATATATATATATATATATATATATATATATATATATATATATATATATATATATAATAATAATAATACAAATTCAAATGATAAAATATTAATTTTTATAAAAGGTATTATTGAAGAGCAATGAATATATTGAAAAAGGAATTATTTACAAATATCTCATGCCTTGGTTTTCTACTGGATTATTAATTAGTGGCGGTAAATAATTTAAATTAATAACAATAATACATTTTATTAATATTTAAATCGAAACTTCCATTTGACAGGTCAAAAATGGCACCTACGTCGGAAAATGTTAACACCAGCATTTCACTTCAATATTCTTAATTATTATTTTAACATTTTAAATGAGGAATCACAAAATCTGGTCAAATATCTTAAAAAGGAAGGGAATGGAAATTATGTTGTAAAAGATTTACAAACATTAATTAGTCAATATACCCTCAACGCCATATGCCGTTAGTGAACAAAATATATAATTTTTGTACTTATGTTTATTGTAAAAAAAAAAAAGAAAAAGAAAAACACTAACATATTAGTTACATAAATTTCTTGTATAGGAGCAGCTTTAGGTATTCAATTGAAGGAAAATGGAGAACTGGAAACTAAATATCGTAATGCCGTTCATATTTATGGCAAAACTTTGGCCTATAGGTAATTAATTAATTTTTTATTAAGAAATAATATCAATCTAATGAAAAATACGATTTATTGTTTATCAGAATTCCAAGACCTTGGTTCCTAGCTGATATTATATTTGCATTATCATCAGCTGGTAGACAACAAAAAGAAGTGTTAAAAACATTGCACAGTTTTTCGAGAAAAGTATGTTCCATCCATTATTTATTAAACTTTATGTTACCCAAATCATGAAATTGAAAAAAATTTTTTTATTTTTATTTAAGATAATTGAAGAAAGAAAACGATTCCACGAAGAAACCAACGGGAAATATCTACAAATTTTTGATAATGTTGATGAGAACGACGTTTTTAATAAAAGTTCGAACAAAATGATAATAATTTTCAAATTGTTTCAATAATAATAATATAATTTAATCACAATCAAATTTATTTCTATTACAGAAATGCAATCTCAGAATAAACTTTCTATGCTTGATCTTCTTATAGCAGAATCTTGGAAAAATAATCGTATAGATGATGAAGGAATTCGAGAAGAAGTTGATACTTTCATTTTTGAAGTAAGTTATTATAAATGTATTTATTTCGAATAAAAAAAAAACAAACAAACAAACAAATAATTTATTAAATAACATTTTTTCTAGGGTCACGATACTACAGCAAGCGCATTGTGCTTTGCTTTGTGTCTTTTTGCTAAACACAAAGATGTCCAGGTAACATGTTATCAGCTTAAACATTTACAATTAATTATTCTTTTATACATTATCTTATAATTTATTATGGAATTGCTGTATTAATTTGTCGATCACGGCATCACATAATTAACGATTTATGTATTTGTAGGAAAAAATAAGACATGAAATTAACACGTTTATGGAAGAGGATGATAAATTCACAATGTCGTCTATTCACAAGCTTACATATTTGGAAAGATGTTTAAAAGAATCGCTTCGCTTGTATCCAAGCGTTCATGTAATATTTAGACAAATTCCTAAAGATATGCAGCTTAGTAAGAAAATATATATATATATATATATGTGTTTACTTTAATATCGTTCGTATATTATTGATTCTTTATTTTATTGACTATATGTAATCCTATTCATTTTGTAGAAGATTATTTAATTCCATCTGGTATGATCTGTGCGATAGTTATTCACAGTGTGCACAGAAATCCAGAATATTGGCCAAATCCAAATGTTTTTGATCCGGACAGATTTTTACCGGAAAATACTAAAAAACGTCATCCTTACTCTTACATACCATTTAGTGCGGGGCCAAGAAACTGTATTGGTAAATATCTTATTTCAAAAAATAGAAAAAAAAAAAGAATCTTTAAAATTGTTTGTTTTTCTTATTCTAACATTTTTTATTTGGCAGGTCAAAAATTTGCAATGTACGAGCTTAAACTCATAGTAGCTTCTACGATATATAATTTTGAGTTGGAACCAGTGGATGAATTAGACGATGTAACATTTTCTGCAGATATTACTTTGCGTTCGCTCAAACCACTTCGAATCAAATTTATACCTATTAGATAAGTATTTTTAAAGATATTATGTTTTACAAGATAAAATTCATTCAAATACACCTGCAAACATTTCATTCGTAATTGACAAATGTATTTGAATAAATGAATGAACATTTAATTTTGTTTTTTTATATTGTTAATATATTTAAATGTAACAAAAGGAAAGACAGTTAAATATTTGTTAATTATATCTATGTATTTAGAAAATAAATAATATGGTGGATTGAAATAAAAGAAACTTAAACTGATACTTACTTTAAATTTTAATAATAATATTATAATTTTATATATAAAACGATTTATTTGTCTAAAAAGTTGCAACCGTTATCGGAATATTTACTTATCAGCAATCACAAATTCATTACGAACGTATTTACATCTTCGAATAGTCAAATTCGTTAAAGATATTGTGTTTGTTAGTTGAATCATATTATTTACATGTATGCCCTAGTTTCCTCTTCCTATTAAGAAAAAGAAAACAAGACGAGATTTCTAGTTTCTTGTTAATTTGTTACCTACAGCAGGGGTGATTATTTAAAGTGTAAATCTTACGTATCGCCACTTGGAAACCGAAAGAGAAATTATTCTAAAGTTTTTACAATAATTAGAAGACTGTATTGCTTGTGAAATCAGTTTGAAACAACTTCATTTGTTCTAAAATAATTCGAAACGAAGAATATCATATAAGTGAAATCATTATTATTTCAGAAGTGTTGTAACTTTAAATCTACGATAATGGATAAGAAAGATAGCTCTTCAAAGAAACTAAAAACAGAAGTAGGATCGACGTCTTATGTAATACCTGTACTAATGAAGTATATTTCATTAGAAGAAGCAGCAAAGAATATTCCACGATTTGATGGTTACAATATTAAAGTTACAATATTTATTTGTGAATGCAAAAGAGCTTTGAGTCACATAAACCCACGTGATAAAGAACGTTTCAGAGATCTTATTATTTCCAAAGTCATTGGAGTAGAACCACATTTATATTCTTATAAAAAGAACATTCATGATTTCTTAGAAAAATTATACGACCGTTATACAGCCGAAGAGAGAGACTTCATAATGATTAAAGATCCACATGCATACAAACAATTTATAACTTCTATTGATATAGATCGCAAAAAACAATTAGACTATTTAGAAGCCGAAAGGAGCTGTACGGAACAGGAACAAATGACAGATATACGTAAACTTTTGTTAACTTCTTGCGAATATTGTCAATACGAAGGTCATACGGAGGAAGATCATTATGGCAGTTTCCTATTAACAACTAATAAGTTTAAAATGCTCGAAAGTAACAGATTATCTCGACATTTATTTTTAAATAAATTGTACTTGAGACAACTTGGCGTAGTACAACCAAAATATCAAGTAATTCTTACAGAATAATTTTTCCAATATTCCATTGAGTCTTACCATCTAAAATTAACTTTAATTTCTTTTATTTCGTTAACTTTTATACATATCCTTGTAAGATATTATTTTTGAACTGTTTTTTCTTGAATTATTAGTAACCGGTAATCATCTACGATCACTATAATTTCCACATGCATATTTAATTCATAATTATTGTCATATACTTTCGAGTACAAGTGTAATTCAGAACTTACGTACTATTTGAGTTTTCGAGAAAAAACAATAATTTTCTTGAAAAATGTATCATTTTAATATTTGACTATTCACGAAAATGTATCGAGCAGAAACACTATCTAAGAGTATGAAATTTTGGAGAAAAGATTCTATAAAATATAATGTAATCAAATAATATAGTTTAAGAAATGACCAAGGAACTAGAGGAAAATATAAGAGTTTCACCAATTGATTTTGATTATTATATAAATATTTCTCGATATATCGATCTTAACGGATTTTAAAGTGCCGAAGATTTTTAAAACCGTGGTAACACGAAATTTAAATTCAATATTTAATCGATTGGACTTTTTGGATATTTTCAAATAATGTCGTTAATAAGGAATACAGTTTATCTTTCTTCTCTTTCGAATATGCTCTTTCCTCGTAAACATTTGTTCTATTAATCAACCTACAAAATCGTTACCTGAGTATTTACATATAGTAAAAACGTATTTACATTTTTGTAAAGGCAAATCCGTTAAAGAGATATTATGGTTGTTGGCGAAATCTTATTATTTATATCTGTGTGTTACTTAAAAATGAGGTGATTATTTAAAGTGTAAATCTCGCGTATCGTCACTTGGAAACCGAAAGAGAAATTATTCAAAAGTTTTTACAATAATTCGAAGACTTTATTGCTTGTGAATTAAATTTGAAACTATTTCATTTGTTCTACAAAAAAATTCGAAACGAAGAATATCATATAAGTGAAATCATTATTATTTCAGAAGTGTAGTAAATTTAATTCTACACTAATGGATATAAAAGATATCCCTTTGAAAAGATTAAAAAAAAACTAGGACCGACGTTTCGTGCAAAACCTATACGAACAAAGTACATTTCATTAGAAGAAGCAGCAAAGTATATTCCACGATTTGATGGTTACAATATGATAGTTTCAATATTTATTAATGAATGCAAAAGAGCTTTGAAACTCATAAGACCACGTGATATGGAACATTTAAAACATTTTATTATTTCCAAACTCTTTGGAGAACCAGCATTGTTATTTTCTGATATATACTCCGTTCATGATTTATTAGGTAAGGTATATCTACATTATGTAAATCGAAAGATAGTGAATATGGCATTTTATATTGCTAAAGATCCAAATCAGGAATTAGAAAATTTAGAATCCCAAACGTGCCATACGAAAAATACAAACAGTGAAATTATACCTGAACTTTTCTTTTATTTTTGCAACTATTGTAAACTAAACGGTCATACAGAGGAAAATCATTGCTGTAGCTTATTAGAAACAAATAAGATGTTTAAAATGCTCGAACGTAACAGATTATCTAGACGTTTATTTTTAAATAAATTGTATTTGAGAGAAATTGGCGTAACACTAACACCTGATATAACAAATTTTTAATCATAACTTTGTCAGTATTCCATTGAGTCTTACCATCTAAAATTAACTTTAATTTCTATTATTTCGTTAACTTTTATACATATCCTTGTGAGGTATTATTTCTGAACTGTTGTTTCTTGAATTGTTGGTAACTGCTAATCACTATAATTTTCACATGAAAATTTAAATCATAATTATTGTTCTTAATTTCGAGTACAAGTATAATTCAGAACTTACGTTTTATTTGAGTTCTCGAGAAAAAACAATAGTTTTCTTGAAAAATGTATCATTTTAATATTTGACTATTCACGAAAATGTATCGAGCAGAAACACTATCTAAAAGTATAAACTTTTGTAACAAAAACATGTATATAAAATATAATGTAATCAAATAATATAGTTTAAGAAATGACCAAGGAAATAGAGAAAAATAAAAGAGTTTCACCAATTGATTTTGATTATTATATAAATATTTCTCCATACATCGATCTTAATGGATTTCAATGGGCCGAGATTTTTTAAAACCCAGGTAACACGAAATTTAAAATCAATGTTTAATCGATTGGACTTTTGGATATTTTCAAATAATGTCGTTAATAAGGAATACAGTTTATCTTTCTTCTCTTTCGAATATGCTTTTTCCTGGTAAACATTTGTTCTATTAATCAACCTACAAAATCGTTATCAGAGTATTTACATATTGAAAAACATATTTAAATCTTCGTAAAGACAAATCCCTTAAAGATATGTTATGACAGTTAGCGAAATCATATTATTTATATATATATATATATATATATTGTATATATGCCCTTGCTGTTTTTTTTTTTCCTATTAAAAGAAAAGCAAACATGAAAGCGAAACGAGATATCCTTTTTTTTGTTTAATTTGTCACACGCCAACGAGATGCTTATTGAAAGTATGTATTTGTATGTATTGTCACTTGGACACCGAACCAGAAATTATTCAAGAGACTTTACGATAACTAGAGAAAGCTGTATTATTTGTTACTTAAATTTGAAATCTCTTAACTGGTTCTAAGAAGACACGAAACGCGAATATTGTATAAGTGAGATCTTTATTTAAGAAGTGTTGTAACTTTAAATTCTGAATTAATGGGTAAGATAAAGAACCATTCGAGACAACTTGCATCAAAATTAGAAATAATGTGTTATGCAAAACCTAAAAAAACAAAGTATACTTCATTAGCAGAAGCAACAAAGTTTATTCCACGATTTGATGGTTATAATATAGATGCTTCATTATTTATTAATGAATGCGAAAAAGCTTATCGTCTCATTAACCCAGCAGATATACTGCGTTTAAAAGATATTATAATTTCCAAACTTGCCGGAGAATTAATTTCATGTATCATGGAAGAAAGCTATAGTATAAATGATATATTAGCCGAAATTAAACGAAAGTATTTAAATCGAGATATTCCGGAAATGATATTATATCATCCAAACATACTAGAGGAATTAATCAAACTGTATAAAACTAAATCGGAATATCAACGAAGAAATATGAAAAATATACTAGATTTAACCTTATCCAGTTGTTTCTCGAATTATTGTTGTTATTGTAGAAGCATTACTCATTCAGAGGAAAATCATTTTTGCAAATTATTGGGAACAAATAAGATGTTTAAAATGCTCGAACGTAACAAATTATCTAGACATATATTTTTAAATAGATTGTACATGAGAGAACTTGGTGTGTCAGTAGATACTGTAGGGTCCAAATATTTAACTTATTATATGCCAATACACAGAAAGTTGACCATTTTTTGAATATCCCAACTTTAAAACTTATTTTATTATTTAATAGAATAGATCAATGTGTTTATTTTATATACAAAATTCAAGTCTTATATCATAAGTGTTGTATTATTTCGGTGTCAGTTTTTTAAATAAAAGAACAAAATAAACATTTAAGATACATTTTATTATATTATTTTAGAAAAAATGGATACACACACCGAAAGATGATATGTTTTGTGTGAAGTGATGAAATATGAACAATACGTACTTACAAATTTGACTTTGTGAAATTACGTTTTGGAAATTTTTCAGTTCAAAATGAATTTCGTATTGAAATTCATGAAGACAAAATAAAAACTTTGATCAATTCTAATCAAGGAGATTTCTAAGAAATTCAATGTACACACGAATATTATGTTCTTCATCATTTGAGAAAGTTTGAATTCTACATAAACTAAATTTGAATCAATGTCAGAAATGGAAATTTTCTAAAAAGAAAGATATTATCTCAGTAGAATATAATTAGAATAAAATTGTATATTTTGAAGGTTCACGTCACGTAACAAGACAATTTACAGGGTGATCAACAAACGCAATTAAACGAGACTTTGTAATAAAAATATTTAGGATTAATAAATAGGTTTTAATGATATTGTATTTCATGATGACAACGCGCAACGACACACTTCTTTTATCATTCACTAAAAATTAGTGAAAATTTGCTAAAACATATTTCCTCATCCATCTCAAAACCCTAATTTGGCATTTCGTACCTCGAAAGACCTAAATCAGGCACCATGAAATAATCAGGAAGATGACAAAACTCAAAATAAAATAAAATAGCTAATATATTATAGATTAAAGCTTATTCTTTGTAAAAACAAAAAAACAAAAATTGTTTTTCAATTTATAGTTAAAAACCGACAAGAATTCCCAGATAACCTAATAATAAAATATTTTTTTAATTATACTAATAATTAATATTAACTATAATTAATATTAATTATATATGTATATTAGTATAATAATAAGTAAATATCTGCTGATAGATATGATTGTTCCTTCGTAATTTTATTTTTTGTAATAGAAAGTTCGATAATATCTTATGTATTTTATTTTAAAAGTGTCGTTATTTATTCGGTAGAACGAATTTGTGTATTATTTGAAATGCAAATTCCAATGAGCAATATGTTATAATAAAAATACGTTTATGAATAAAGTTTTTGCACTTGATATCTTGGTAAAGACATACATAAAGGTTAAATAATTGTATAAAAACAATAAGATATAGTAATGTATTCATAAAAAACCTAACATTTCTTTCAAAGATTTAAAAATAATTAACTAAATGATTAACCTAAATGATTAACCGCTATTTAATAAAATATCAGCAGATATTTTAATTTAATTTCAATTTCTCCTTGTCTCTAATCTGTTAAAATATATGATAGAAAATGATTCTGTAAAGCTATTCGATTATCTACAAATGTTCATTCTAACTCAAATGAGGAAAGTAGAATAACCTTAGGTCCATGTGTTGTATTAGATAAAACAAGTCTGATCTACGGTCTATAAATAATTACTATTTTAAAATAATTGTTACAGTTTATCGACAAAATATCAAATATATTGCAACGCCGAAACTTAATTTATACACAAATAGTAAATGTTACATCATTTATATTGTAATAACATTTAAAATAGCTGAACATTAATATTTTGTGAACAAATGTTTCATAAAATAAATATATACATGTTGAATAGCTAAAATGCGTTAAGACTATATTTATATAAAAATTTCAAATAAAAAACTTACTACATATTTAATATACATTACATTTCTTCTTAAAAGTCAAAAGTAAAATTTTGGTCCCAACTTTAAATTTTCTCCATATCTATCCCTTTACTGTATATGTACAGTATACTATATATTATTCTTCTATACAACTTTTTGGAAATAATAAAAGAACATCGACGAGTAGATAAATAATTAAAAAGGAGGACAACTAAACGAAGAAAATAAACCATCAAAAAATAATAGGAAGCACATTTGGTGCCGTAGCAAGTTTCGAAGCATGAACTACCCTAGGACTACGAGGAGAATTTCGGGTCGATTGTAATAATTTGGATGTTGCATTGGATGATGCATTTACGTTATATAAATTTCTTCTCAAAGGTTTAACGTTTGAACGATTCGGAGTCTTTAAAACAGATTTAGTGTTTAACGATTGGTCGGTTAACAAGGAACTACGACATTCTTCTCTATCCTTCAAATGTTCTTGAAATTGTCCATAAGTTGTATCAATGGTAACTGCATTCTGCGATGGCGATCTGGATTTTCTCTGATCGCTTCTACGTTTTTTGTTCTCGGATAAAGCTCGCCTGGAGATCTGAAAAATTGATAAAAGAAATAAATGGGATGAGAAAAAAAAGGAAAGGTATAAAGAGTATGTAAAAATATAAAAAGATAGTACATACTTTGCCACTTCTTCGAATTTTGGAAGCATACGTGACACTACGTACTTTATCGTTACCAATATTACGTCGTTTGCCTGAACTATTGGGCGTAGAACCAAATAATAATTTCCTCTTGGTTGAGGTACACAAAGGAGTTAGAAGACGACTGGTCGATGCTGTTGGAGTACGTTTGGTTACACTTGCTTTTTTTGCACTCTTTTCCTTTGCCTCTTTTCTTGCAGTTTTTTGACATTCCTTTTCTATATCACGATTTGCCCATGATTGTGCTAAGAATTCTTCCAAGGAAACGCCATTAACATAAAACGTTTCCCCGTGCCTCGTTTCATATTCTTCTACCAAATTATGCAACTGACTTTCAATTTTAGGTAATTTTCTTTGTATAACTTTGCGTTCTTTTTCTTCTGCCAGCAGTTGTCCACCTCGATTATTTAATCGATCTGGATTATTGGCACGATGTTCTAATTCTTTCATTTTTGTCCAGAGCTTTTCTCTCTCTTCCAATAAATTAAAAATTATCTTATTCGTCTCATAATACTTACGAACTTTGTCAACTTCGAGTTCGTGCAAAGTTAATAAATCATTAGTGTACGTACGAGAATAAAATGCAGTAAATTTCTTTCGTTGAGATTCACCGTATTTGCATAAATCCCACATGCTAACTAATTCTGTGCGTACTTTATTCACATATTTTGCAATGTGTGCTCTTTCTTTACATCGGCCGATTTCTGCATTTATTGCTTTTAAAGTAGCTTTACTATATCCTGGATGGTTGTCGAAAAATGCTTGACAAAAATCACTAGGTTCATTAAGATTTGCCCATAGGGCTAATAATTCTTCTTTTTTATTCTCAATTGCCTCTTTTGCACTATTCAATTGTCTTTCTAACATTTCTTGAAAATCATTTAACATTGCCATGTTGGCAGAAGTTAATACAAAACTATCTGGATCATTACATATTATTTCTTCAAAATGGGAAGATGGACTAAATCCTAGATCATGTACCATTTTAGCAATGTAATTATATTTATTTTTAAATTCGCTTTCTAAACGATCCTAAACAAACGATCGAAACAATGATGTAAATATATTTTCAAGTTATCAAATAGCTATTAATTTATAGAAGTGTACCTTTTCTGCTTCTTGTTTATCTATATATAATTTAAAGTTATCCAATTCTTCTTTGGTTGGAAGTTTAGATTCGATTCCTACTGGCTGCACACCTAACCTTTTGCATATTTCATGTTCCTTTAGGTATTATAAAAAGAACAAAGAGAAAAACATTATATTAAAAGACTATTTAAAAATGCATATATAATGAATATTTGCAATCTTAAGTTGCAGATTCTTTAACAATCATATGAAAGCCTACCTTAGTTAATAATTCATTCAAATATGTTTTGCGTTGTTCTTTTATACGCAACAGCTTTTCCATATCATGTCGAAGGACTTGTTGTAATTTGAATAATGGTAGTTTCTCATATCCATTCGCATCAATAGTTTCTTTTAATTCCTACAATAAATGAAATATATTATAAAGTCAACAGAATGGGAAGATTTTGCAATGATTTTATAAAACTAATACATACTTTACATAGAATAGATGTATTTTGCATTAACTGTTTAGATTCTTCTAATAGTAATCTTTTTTTTCCTCGGACTCTGACACCATATCGGTTAACAATTCCTGTATTATGATTAAAGCGTTAGCTTGCAGTTGGAATTATCCTTACTTTTCAATAATATATATATATATATATTAACAATTTATATTTTACCTGTATGTGATCAAGTGCTGCATTAGTATAAGATATCTGTGTTTCTTTATCGTATCCAACTTCTGTCCATATTGTATGTAACTGTGTTATCGCACTACGTACCATTGTACAAGTCTTTTGTACTACCTGCTTCCTATGAAAGAGCATAATAAATTTAATTCATTCAATATAAAGCAAATAAAGAGTTATTGAAAATAATAAACTTTCTTTTTTTGTTGACAAACAAATAAATAATAATATATCAATATCATTCTAAACGGTTAATATAATATAATTTTAGAATTTATCAATAAAAAGTAAGAGAAAAATTCAGCAGATAAATTGAAGAAACACATCTTATACAAATTATTACAACTACTGATCATTGTTAGCAAGCAAGTTTCATCCATGTAAATAAATCAAAAACCTTAAATTTATTATTTCTTAGTAATTGTTAATAAAAGGAAAAATTTGGATAATTTATTTACCATTCATCTGTGTCCGCCATTGTTATACTTTACGAACGTAAAAAATTTCCTTTGCCGAAAACCTAACCGAATATTACTACCGACCGTTTTTCATTTGAATTTGTAACAAACTAGTTTTAGCGCACCTTTGCTTACCTTCAGAACACTAACATCAAATCGAATTTCTATGAACTCCTAATTTCATACAATTCTTTCCATTTTTGCGTTGGAAATCCGTCAGCAGTACTTTTAACCAATGATACTTTCCATTTTTTCTAACCCACCAATCATTGAATCTCACTAGTCTTCCACATGGTCGCGCCCTCTAGAAGTTACTAGAGGACTAGGGAACCACACGTACATCACACGTACAAAAAGTAGACACAGTGTCGTAGCCTTCCATGAGTGAACACCAAACACAAGGAGCCTAGATACCAGGAGGGCGATCGACATAAGAAAATAACTAGCAAATTTTATAGATACGTTGCGCTGTACAGCTGCAACCATCTTTACGTTTCTGCAATTTTTTGATAACACTTGGACCGCCTGTTTTTAACCACCATGCTTAATAAATGTTTCCTACATTATATTGCCTATTTTCACTTTACTTCTAGTTAACCAGTTTTTGAAGTGAAAACTTCTTTAGAATGGGAGTGATCTGAAAAGTAAATAAATGGAAACGGAGCTATGTAACGAAGTTATGTAACGAAGCTATGAAACGGCTGCCATACTAAATAATGAGAGAAAAAGAGACAAACATAGGATTTAGACTGCGAGGGAATGAGACGGAATATAGCTATACAGTTGTTCCTATTCTCGGTCTCCTCTTTATGCTATGCTTCGTAGTTATTGCTCCTGGTTGTATATATGTGTGTTTGTGTGCGACTGCATACTACAAAGCGTAAACACACACATATTCTTTCGATACTCGAAATGTTTGTAGGTAGGAGCGATAGAAGGGTATAAGAATAAACAGAGATAAGCACGTAGGTATGCGACAAAAGTATAAGGTCCAAACGAACCGACGGCCGACATAAACAAAGAAGGTGCGTGGTATGTTTTTTTTTTTACCAAACGTGTCATTTCTTTTCTATTAAAAATGTTTCTATTTTATTGAAAAATTAATATTATTAAATTATTTATTTATTTCGCAAATATTATTCTTATTAATGATTATGAAATATATAGATTAAAATAATTGTATTGTCTGCAATATTTTACAAAAAAAAAATTGATTATAAGATACATGAGAGAAAAAGAATTAGAAAACATTATAGAGTATTGTTTTCCTAAATATCCAAAGACATGTTATTTAATTATAATGTTTGCGTATTTAGGAAATTTATACTAATTTTTCAATAAAATAGAAAAGTTTTTAAATAGAAGAAACTCGATTACAAGGCTTTTTAACGAGACTTGTTTACGAGACTCATCTACGAGGCCTAAATAAACACACCCTACGGACTTATCGGAAATACTATTCGGAAAAAACCTCACTACTTTTCGGAAAAAATTACTAGATTTTAGCACGAAATTTGTAAACATACATTTGTGATCCCCTAAAATTGAAATGTTCGTAACAATATTTGATGTGTTTCATTTAAATGCTTTTAATGCTTTAATTTAAATTTGTTGCCTAATTTAATGTAAAACAAAATATGTATTTGAATGCATTTTTATTTAAAAATCTAAAAACAGAAATTATTAAACTAAATTTTTATACTATATTTCTCTTTGAAATAATATCCAACACAAAATGTTAAATGAATTTTCTTAAATTAAATATAAAAGGTAAATGAAATAATCTATTGAATAAGTTAACTATTTTAATGTTATCTATTTTTAATAAGTAATCTTCTGATAAGTACGTAATTCGATTTCGTTATCTTTGCTCATTAAACAATTATTTCATATTTTTAAGAATATTTATATCTTTTAATTTACATGACATTCTACATAATTTATGATGGAAAGGTCGTAAGTTAAATAAAATTGAGATTTTTACGTATTTATTTAACGATTATGCATTCAACAAATACATACATATATATATATATATATATATATCAACAATAAATTATCTTCATATTCATACATGGTCATAAAATCGAGGATTTTTCTATAATATCATATCTTCAATGGAAAATGTTTATTTAATTATCCAAAAATTAAATATTGGTAAAAATTAAATAATAACAAAAAAGTATACAAACGAAATCACACTTGTACCAAAAAAATTATTATCGTTCATAAAAATATTTGATATGTGACTGTTGCGTATTGCGCAACATATGATGTGGATTGTGTGAGGTGTTGCTTGACTCGATCAAAGTTTTGAACAAGACACACAGAAGCGGGACCTACCGGCGCCGGTTCTTTCAGCGTATGCGCTAGCACAAGTGGACACAGCGCTGCTTCTTTAAGACAAGGCTTCCCCGCGCAGCTTGATTTCCTTCTACAACCCTATGCTAGTTCGACGGACCATGGAGAGTGACCCGACGGTCATTGGCCAATCAATTTGTGGAAGGGGGTGCACAGGACTACCCGTTCCCTATAAAAGGCCACAGAAAATCGTCAAGGCATTCCATTCAGTCAGCAACACTCGATTCACATACAACCAACGCATCAAGAGCAAGGAAAACTCATCGGCACCCGACAAGGCAGCCTAACCACATTTCATCACGCAATCATCAGGCAGCTCAGCATCGGGGCGATAGTTTACATACAACAACTCAGCAGCGTATTATAAAGGAACAATTCGATTCACATTACTCCACCATCCCTTAAAACCTTTTCATTTTACGATAAATAAAGAACATCGTACTGATCAAGGCACCTGTACGCAACAGTGACAGTTTTTGTTTAACTATTTAACACGGTCCTAGGTAATTTCGAATATTTCAATTGATTCGTATCTAAAAACCAGATTTATCTAGCAAATAATAGAATAATTTAACTTTCTATGTGTCATAATATTGTTTAGAAATTATGCTCCTCATAAATATATCAAATATAAACTTACGAGTTAAATAAAAAAGCAAAAATAAAATAACATAACAGAAATGATTAGTCTTCTTAGTGATAACTACTTTGTAATTAATATCATTAAATACGCAATTAAATGTTGCTTTCTTACTTAGTTAATGCTAATTTTTAAAGATTCGTTATATCTAAAAAAAACTAAGATTTTTACGTTTTTACTTTACGATTGTTTTTTCAGACTATAAATAGATAAGAACAGAAAATTATCTTCTTGTTCGTATATGGTAGTAAAATTAGGGATTATCCAATACAATCATTTCTCCAACAGAAATTGTTCATTTTACGTTTCAACAATCTAACGATTGAACTAGTTTCTTCTAAGTGTGTGGAATATAATATTTTCTATAAATCACTAAACACAAAAATTCTGTAAGTGAAGTTCAATTATTTTCTATTTTATTATAATATATCACTCACGTATACGTGTGTGTTTAAATTTCATTAAAAAAAGAATAATTAAACAGTTCAGCTTGTGAATTTTTAAGCATTTCATAAACGTTAGTTTATAGAATAATTATTGACAAAAAATAGTATTTAACACGTCAAGAGCCACGCCGGGACCGGCGCTAGAATTTTCTTTTAGGTCACGCAGGCTCCCTAGGGACATTATTAACTAACCTTCTAATAACCTTGTATTAGCTAACTGTGGCTTGGTGCATAACCAGTTAAAAAAAATTATTCCTGACAACAGTAACTAATATATAAGACTACTCTTGGTGCATTTACAGATAATACCTATAATTTTGAATATTTTCCAGAATTAATCATGCTCGCCATTTTGTCAGGTTTAATTTTATTTCTAATTCTATTACACTGCTGTATAAGATGTAGAAGAGCAGGAAGACTTTTAAGTCTTATACCAGGACCTCAGGAATATCCGATAATTGGAAATTTGCATCACATACATATTGACTTCAGTAAGAAATATTAAAATGTTTTTATTTAGGAATTCTTTATATCGAATAAATTGTGATTCTTCTCAGTCGATAATGTTCTCACTTAATACTAACTTATTACCAATAATATAGAACATTTACCTGAGAAATTATGGAACCTAACTTATAAGCATTATCCAATTTTCAAAATATGGTCCTTCTTTATTTATTCAGTTGTTTTACTCCATCCAGATGATATTCAGGTAAAGTATTATAAAATAAAAATAAAATAAACCCTAGTAGCACAAAATATTGAATACATGTGTATTCAATATTTGTCAATATTTTGTACTACTATATAAGGAATTTATTTAAAATTGTATTTTAACTTTCTGAGAGGTTTAGAAAATCTGAAAGTATTTCATTTCATTAATTAAACTAAAATCATAGTCAAATATACTTTAAACCTGCACCAATTTCTTGAAAACTTCAAATTTAAAATCCAAAAATCAATTAACATGTATTCCAAAATATGAATTTTTATTGTAGCAGCTATTGAAAAGTAAACAACATATTGAAAAAGGATTTTTGTATAAACTTATTAGGCCCTGGCTTTCTTCTGGATTATTAATTAGCAGCGGTAAGAAATTTAAATGAACAAAAATAATATTTTTACTATATAGTACCTCAAAATTAAGGATACTAAATAATAAAATACAATAGAATGTAATATTATTATTAAGTATTTGTTCGTTCGTGCTTTACAAAGAAACACCCGTTTCTTTTCTTTTTTTCGACATTCCCATCTGTTTTTCTTACAATTTGAGGCTTTAATTTTAATAATTGTGACACATATTTCGAACAAGATTTATTTGTATCTTTTCCTCATAATAAGCTTGCTTGACAAAGGTGTAACTATCACGGATCGTTTATTTATCTTCTAACAGTACGAGCCAAATGTCGTGACAATCAAAAAACTGGAGATAATTCTTCAATCTTTTATCGCTAATAAATGAATAAATAAGATCTTCGATTACATTCTGTTTCACAGATCTATACAATAAAAAAAAAAAACAGATAATTTACTCTAAAGCATTTTAATATTATATTAATATTTTAAATCTAATCTAATTTGACAGGTGAAAAATGGCACTTAAGACGGAAGATGTTAACACCTGCATTTCACTTTAATATCCTTCAACATTATTTTACCAATTTAATTGACGAATCGCAAAATCTTGTTGAATTTCTGAAAAAAGAGGGAAGTGGAAATCCCGTTGTCAAAGATTTAAAAAGTTTTATCAGCCAATACACTCTCAACGCAATATGCCGTTAGTGAAAAAAAAAAAAGAAAAACAAAAATAACAATTTTTTGTATATACAATTAATAATATTATCAATTATTTATATCTCTGAATTTTTTTGGTAGAATCAGCTTTCGGTATTCAACTGACAGAAAAAAGCGAACTAGAAACTAAATATCGTCATGCCGTTCATGAGTATATTAGAATTGCTACATTCAGGTAATTCATCTTATAGCTTATATAGGTAATTCAATTTTTTGTTTAGAAACATAGTTAATTAAATAAAGAATGTGATTTAATGCTTATTAGATTTACGAAACCTTGGTACATGCTTGATAGTATATTTAAATTTTCATCATATGACAGAGTACAAGAAGAGACGTTGAAAACGTTGCATAGTTTTTCAAGAAATGTACGTATCTTTCTGACTTATTATTTAAATCTACATTTATTGTGTGAAGATACCTAAATTCAAGAAGTTTAATATTTATTCCAGATTATTGAAGAAAGGAAAAGTTTTCACAAACAAACTAATGGAAAATATTTACAAATCTTTGAAAATATTGAAAACGACGACGTTTCTTATAAAGATCTGGAGAAGGATGATGAGTGTACTGAAATTTTTTAAACAAGAATAAAATAAAATTAAAGAAACAAGGTCAATAGAATTGTTATGTTACAGATTTGTATTCTAAGAAAAGACTTTCTCTGCTAGATCTGCTTATAGCTGCATCTTGGAAAGATAATCAAATAGATGAGGAAGGAATTCGAGAAGAAGTGGATACTTTCATGTTTGGAGTAGGTTCTTGTTAATATACTTACTTAAAATACAAAAGAGCAGAAATATTCATTAAAATGAAATTTTCTAGGGCCACGAGACTACTGCAAGTGCACTGATCTTTACTTTGAGTCTTTTTGCTAAGCACAAAGATGTCCAGGTAATGTTCCCAGCAAAGATTTGCAGCTAAATTGATTAACAAAAGAAGCAATGTTTTTTTATTTTTATACATTAAAAATGATTTAATTATTGAATCGTTTCACTACTCTTAGTAGTAGCTTATTATTAATTCTTATATCAATGATGTTAACTGAAAATAAGTTTTATCGGTACTCGAATTCGAATAAAAATTATTTTAACTTGCAACGTTGTTTACGTTTCGCGATTTTCATAATTAATAGAATTAATAATTAATGACTTATTTACTTTTAGGCAAATATAAGAAACGAGGTTAGAACTATTATGCAAGATGATAATTTGACGATATCATCAGTTTCAAACCTTTCCTATTTGGAAAGGTGTATAAAAGAATCTCTTCGTTTGTATCCACCCGTCTTTTTTTTATCTCGGCAAATTTGTCACGATATGCAACTAAGTATGAAATAATATGCATCTATACTCATACTTCAATATCAAATATTTACTAACTAATTAATTGATTTATTTTCCATGAAATCGCATTATTATCGTAGAACAATATTTAATTCCATCTGGTACGATCTGTGTAATAGATATTCACAATGTACACAGAAATCCAGAATATTGGCCAAATCCAGATGTTTTCGATCCGGACAGATTTTTACCGGAAAATACTAAAAAACGTCATCCTTACTCTTACATACCATTTAGTGCGGGGCCAAGAAACTGTATTGGTATATGTCGCATGTAAAAATATTAGCAAAAACTTTAAAAAATTTTGTTTTCTTATTTTTTTATTTTTTATTCCGCAGGTCAAAAGTTTGCAATGCTTGAGCTTAAACTCTTCGTTGCTTTTATATTGTACAATTTTGAGTTGGAACCGGTGGATAATTTAGATGATGTTAAATTTATGGCTGGTATCACTCTTTCCTCGTCTAAACCACTTCAAGTGAGATTCATACCAATTACATAAGTATTTTTATATTGTACATTTTATCCTTCACCAAGGAAGAACAAATTCAATATAGTTGTAAAGAATTTTTTCGTAATTGGTGAATATCGTTAAAAAACAAATTAAACTTTTAATTTACCTTGTTGTATAATAAATATTATATTTTATTATTGAAAAAAAAATATACAATTTGTTATTTTTTAAATATGTATAACGATATTTATTACCTTCTAATTAGATAGGATTGACAGTAAAAAATACATTGTTATTTATTGATCTGTAGTCCAAGATTTCTTTTTATTTATAAGTTTTTACTTATTGAAATAAAATTACATTTAACATTACGAACCTTTCCTCACCTATAATCAAATAAACGACGCGTTTAAAGTTTATTATTTTATTATGTCAATTTTATTCTTTTCTCTTTTTAAATTACAAACTTATTATTAGCTAAACAAGCAATAACAGTTATCTCTCGTCAACCCTGTTTTTGTTTATCACATGTTTTTGGGAAGTGAGTGGTGGTCCAAAGTGGGTGGTGAGAAAGGTATAGAATTTTCGAAACGCCACCAGTCGGTAAAGTGTTAACAACTACTAATGTCTCTTTATTGTCTCTCAACAACAATTCAATATTATTCGCGTATGTTTACTACAGTTACGTGGCCCCGTTCAGCTGCAGACCATCCTTAATTTTCTGTATTAATATTGATAATTATTATTATAGAAATGCAATCTTGCGTATATACATTTTATTGAAAATGAATACATCTATTTAAAAAGTGAAAGAATCTTTGGGGTTGTTATCAATGAGTCACCACTGATTCTATATCTATAGAAAAAATCTTACATACTATTATACCGTGATCTCTCTTTATCTTTAGCCATTAGATATCATTATAAATAAATTAAGTTTACTTTCGAAAATCATTATTTGTTAATTTAGAAATTTATTAATTTAGACAAAGCTTTTAAATGACTAAATAATTGACAATGAATCATAAGCTCGTATCTTTGCCCCTTCCTTATAATATACCGATACCTTTAAAAGGACCCTTTTCACCATTTTCTCTTTCATTATAACTTTTTCTTCGAGAGTAACACATATCGAATTTTGAAGTATTCTCTTTCTGAATAGATTTATTTTTATAATATACAAGAATATTATAAAAATGGTAACTTTGAATTCGTATAGAGGATACGGAATGGGTAAGTAAAAACTTTATATACATATATTTTTAACATATTTTTCGGAAACTAAAAAACACTTTAATATTGTTATAAAAAAATATGAACGCATTGAACGCCGACACTCACATTGTTTGTCTCTTACGAAGAAACAGACGTGCAAATTAATTTGTACAAAGTGATTATTAGTTTGATTTTGCACATAACATTATCTATCAATTATTAAAAATTACATAAGGGTAGAAAAAAGTTAACACTGATAAGAAAAATATACATCACATTTAAAACATGCTGATATATTTAAAAAAAAAAAAAGAATCCCGCAATAAAGCATGACCGGCGTTCTATGTGTTAATATATTGCATGAGCATTTTATCCAACTTGTTTAATACATCATATTACGAACGACATTAATTGTGTGTGTGTGTGTGTGTGTGTGTTTGTTTAATATAAATTTTGTTTCTTTTACAGAACCAGATGAATACACGATTATCATTCTCATAATCGTGTTTGCTGTGATTTTATTTGCCTTTCTTTGTTGTAGCGCAAAGAAATGCATAAATAATACTTGTTGTAATAATGCTGATACAAGAATACCTTCTCCGTATATTGTATAGGATGAATCTTTTGGTCGAAAATAGTAAGTATAATTGAAAAGTGATTTTTTCTACTAAACGCTATTCTCACTTAATACAAAGCTTTTTTTTTATATTGTAAAAAATTACAATCCTATTGACGATAATAAAATCCTTTCGAATATTTTAGTAACGAAGATGGTACCGTAACCGTATGCAAACGAGATAATGGAGGATCATAAATGGGTTTTTTTATTAGAAATAGATCGACTACAGTCAAATCTTTAACTCTGATATACAGGTAACCCTCCTATAACACGGTAAATAGGTTTCTAGAAAATGCCATGCTGTGTGAAACCGTCTTGTATGAGACCCAGAGCCAACGTAAAAAGGGGGGTTACCTTCCGAAAACTTTGTAAAAACAAACATTTTTTTTTGTTTAAATAAACAACTCAATTTTTATGAAAAATATAAATGTATGAATACTACAAAACACAAAATATTATTTTAATTGATTAAAATTTTATTATTAATTATAAAATATCTAAATAAATATACATATTTAAAACATTAAATTGTATTTATTTTTTTTTAATAAAAAATATCAATTTAAACAAAGTCAAATAAAAGTTTATTTTAGTCTTTAACAATATTCACGACTTTTATATATATTCTCTATAAAAGTATTTCAATGTTGATCATTTTGTAAAAAGTAATATGAAATTAAAAATACCTATAGAATTGGTATAAATTTGACTCGCAGTTGTTTAGACGGGACTAAAGTCATACCTGCCAAATATGTAACGTCATCTAGATCATCCACTGGTTCTAATTCAAAATTATACAATATAAAAGCTACAAATAGTTTGAGTTCTTTTATTAGTTATTTTATATAAAATAGTTGTTCAATTTTTTTTCGCTTAAAAAATGTTTTATTATTATAAATTAAATTGTTAATAATGTTTTTTTAATATTTCAAGGATAAAAAAAAGAAAAAAGTTGGAGAAAAAGAGACTCGAACCCAGCAGCATCGGACTGGTAGTAGACTTCGAGCTCTGGCGCTCTTGACTTTTTGACTTTTTAATATGTTTATTATGGCACAAGAAATAACAATATATTTTACACAACTATAAAAATAAACAAAAGTTTGAAATATAATTTAAAAAACGCCTAACTTATATAAAAATGAAATTAGGAAGTAAATACCAATCGCTTATTTAATATCGCTAAAGGGGAACTTTAATAGAATCCATCCCTGTAGCGGACGCGAGCTCCGCTGCTCGGCTACCGGCGGTTGTTAAATAAGTCTTGTCTTAGGTTATTAATAGGTCTGTCTAGGCGTTCGGCTAGAGTCTAACAGCTAACTCTAGAGACCCTGTTTATCGACTGAATATGCATCGATAAAATCGATTCTAATTGTGACTAATTTCCGTTTGGAACGACGACAATCAAAAGTTATTTGAAAACCTCTAAGTGCATAAACGAATATTACATACGATACTACAATTGATATAATATCAAAACGATAAATTCTTTTTATTACATTCAAAATAAATATGGAGGAACTTGAAAATCCGAATTTGAAAAAAGGGAATGGTCAATTTTCTTTTCTTAATGGAGATACTTATGACGGAGATTACACATTGCATCTAACTAAAGGCACATTGGTCAAAGACGGTTAATATTAATAATTAATTATTAGATATAAATGTATGAAATATTTCAATAAATAATCATTTTGTGATTGATTATAATTTGACAGGTGAAGGGGTGTACATTACTAATGACTATAATACATATTGCGGTAAATGGGAGAACGATAACTTTGCTGATGATCATTTTTTTATTCGGTATAATAATACGTTTTATAATATTTCCTTTTTTCTTCTCGATTAATGTTAATACTATTTAATGTTAATACTAATTTACTATATTTGTAACTGTACAAAAAAGTCATAACAACGGAACACAATATAAAGGGGGAATTGACGTGCATGGACAGATGAATGGAAATGGTTCCTACATTTTTCCGGACAATTCTTCGATACACGCAGTTTGGTCTAAAAATAGGCCTGTTTCTGAGATTAGGTATCAAGATGCATTTGAATATGTTTGGATCGTCGAAAGTATCTCGGATGAGGTAAGAATATTTCAATATTTTTCTACAAATTTATATTAAAAGTATTTCCTAAAATTTCGTCCGTTATAAAATTATGTATTCTTGGTGCTAACTCCAAATTAAGTTTAGGTTTTTTTTTTTTTTGCTGGTAATTGCAGTCAATTTACTTCATGCCTAGTAATCATTTTTGGACTGAAACGTGTCAAGAAATATTTGACGATAGTCCTAAACAATCACAAACTTTACCTAGAAGTATTTCTTCAAATAAATAATCTCACAGCTTCGGTTTGACTTTCAATTAAAATGATATATTAAAATTATAAATTTGATTCTTATTGTGAATAAAAATTAATTATCTTTATACGCCAATGGTACTTCGAATTGAGTTGTGGCAGGCCTAAACAATGGATTTTCATCTAAACAATATACAGTTTTCTGCTTTTCTAATACAAATTTAGCGTACTCCCTTTTATCTTGTATGGCAGTCCAACATCTAGAAATTGGAAGACAAACAAAAATCATAAAATATTCATGAAAATTTATTTATTTATATTTTTTATTATATTTTACTTACTTCCATATGCATAAACCTATTATACCCAGGATCAAAATTGCAATAAAAATGATTCCTGGTATAAATGCTGCATGCAACGACGTACGGCAAGACTATAAAATAAAAACAATGTCAAAAATCTAACTTTTAAATGTCAGCTATCGTTAAAAAGAGTCAAATACCTTGTTAGCAATTTTTAGAGTCACGGTATTATCCTTGTTAAAATGATAAATGTAAGGAATGATGCAAGTTGTTCTTTCTTTGCTAGTTATAATAAAACAATAATGTTCGTGTCCTATAAATGAATAAAACGAAATTAGTATAGTCATTGAAGGGTCCAGTGTTTTTATGCACTTTCTATAGAAAGATTACTCGTCTTAAAAGCATCTCATAACGCTATTGTTTTACAACAAAGTTCTTTCTTAGAGATGGACTTAAAGAAAATTTTCTCTTATTTAACACATTGCAAAAGGAATGTAATTTTGTACCTGTATCAACAGTATCCACTCTTTCAATTTGATAGAAACTTGTGTTTGTCTGACACAGTTGTTCAGTATCTTGTGCAACTTCCACAGTTGCATTAACGCAAGAATCGTAAAGAATGCAAAGACCGCTACCGCCAGAACTCGCTGACGATTCACAGAAAGTTCCACGATAAAATAGGCCATCGGCTGCCGTAGTATTACACCTGAAAAGAAACATACGTGTCCCCGATAAGATAATATACTTATTGTTAGAATGAAAGAAACTGGTATTAGATATTTATATATACATATACAGTTGACTTTGACACAATTTTCTAATCGACTAATAAAATAAATATAACGAACCGACAATGGCCACAATCGCAGTATCCGTGATTCCCGCAGATTTCATTGCTTCCAGGTGCAATGCAAAGTTTATCGTCCGATGGACATTGACAACCATCTCCTTTCCAACCTTCTATACAATTACACGTACCGCATTCGCATGTTCCTCGACCACCGCATTCGATTCCGTTAGTCTATCAACGATCAAATCATTTTTATACAATTGCTAGGACAATGTTGTCTTTACCAAAGTATATTTTAGTTCACTTTCATGAGCGAGCAATTGAAAAAAGAAAAAGTAATATATAAACGTAATCTAAACTATCTACTGTAACACGTTCTAAGAATAATTCTTGACCTTATCGCAAGGCGAGCATTCGCAGAATTGACCATTATAACCGGCATCGCAATTACATCTGCCACAACTGCATTCCCCTCTACTCGAACAAACTTCCTGCGAGCTATCTTCTATGCATTGCAAACGATTTTCAATCCAAGAACTCTCGTCGCAATCGCACGTTTCTCCTACAATAAAACGATCAACATTTAAATATATATTTCATGCCATAATATTATAAGGATAGTAGACAAAAGATTTACCAGACCATCCAGGATCGCATTTGCAAATACCGCATTCGTTTATCCCATTTTGACAACGCGAACTATCCTGATCTTTGCAATTGCAACCGCATAACAATTCGACTTGGACGATTATTTCGGATGCTTCTGACGCCAAGGCATCGTCTATTATCACTGTTTGTTTCTACCAGCACATGCATACAACAGTATGTAGATGAAGATGGACACTTTCACTCTCGCGAGATTCCTCACGATTGTGCGCAAAAAGATCGTTTTCTTTAATAAAACGTTTGCTACATATTTATCGATATTTTTCAATCGAATAATTGTCAATGACAAACGACTTATACTTACCCAAAGTGTTTCATTTCTCGGACAGGATTCCATAGAAAAGACTACCTTGAAATCATATATTTGTCCTTCTTGAATACCATCGCACTCGGCTGTATTTAATTGCATTCCATCCTTCCCGCAATTAGAAAAA
This sequence comes from Polistes dominula, assembly GCF_049000335.1. Taxonomy (NCBI): domain Eukaryota; kingdom Metazoa; phylum Arthropoda; class Insecta; order Hymenoptera; family Vespidae; genus Polistes; species Polistes dominula. Next base: position 282,584 of record NW_028301049.1, on the reverse strand, counting down.
TATTCTAATTTCAATGGGCTCGTTGAATTATCGCGAAATACTACTTTAGATATGATCTCGTGATAAGAACTTTGAATAATTTCAAGAATATTCGAACTGTTACCAGCCAGAGTTGCTACTCTAGCTTTTTCTTTGAGCAAATCGGCCATCATTTCGTATTCCTCGCGACGATCCTCCGTGACAGCGAATATCAAATTGACTTTGTGTTCTTGGAGTAATCTTGAAACTTCGCCTAGCGAAGGATAATCGTATTCCTTTGCGAGAGAGTATTGACCGTGTTCATCTAAATGGCATAGGAAATCCTGTCGATTAATGGCACCTCCTAACTGGAATAATAATCAACTATAATTTGAATAAACAATAAACAATACAAATCTTGAAGTAAATTTTTCATTTTTTAATTACCTTCCCTTCACCAGCAAAATGCAAGTATCCATCTGTAGCAAGTAGCATTAATTTTCGTGCTTGATGACCCCACCCAATAACGTTCTCGCAAACTATAGCTTGAATAACAGCATCTAAACCACTTTCCAAATTATCAACATTACCGGTAACGTCGCTATTGTTCACCTGGAGCAACCACATTTCATTTTATTTGAATAACCAATTTGCATTAACTAATTCCAAAAATGTGTCAAGAAAAAACGAAATTACTTTCCAAGATTGTTTGAAAAATCTACTCGTACCTTCCTTACGAATTGATTGACATCCCCCGTTAATTGAAGATGATGTTTAAACGAATAAAGTGGAGCACAGGTAGTATGTTGGCTCTTACAAGGATTATTTTCGTGACCAGGAAAAATATACGGCATCAATGGTTTGTCAACGTAACTACCAAATCCAAGACGAAAATTGTTCGTGAAATTTCCCAAAGTTTGTGCCATTTTTTTACTCAAACCAACGAGAGTATCTTTGTCGTCTCTCATCGACCATGTTAAATCCATCAAATAATATAAATCTAATGGATAGTTTCTGTAAAAAAAAAAAAAAAAAACAAACGTAACGTAAGTTTTCCCCGGAGAATACATTTAACAATTGGTAGTATTGTGTGTTAATAAATATATTTGCTTTTTTATTCAAATAATAGTTATACGTATATCAGTATCTAGGCTGTATCTCGAAAACTAGAGATTATGCGATGCATATAGGATGCATATAGGATGCATATACGATGCTATCCTATTTTTAGTATTCACCGTACCAGATATACCCGAGAATTCTAAATGCATTAGGTCAAAATATGTTTTTCCTGATATTTTTTTTTATCAAGTTTCTTATCGTAGATGTTATAATAAATATTATCAATATTTGTACGTATATTTCTAAGCACGCTGTAGATAAGAAAAGTAAACGCGACCTTCCTCGATTGCTGTACTAACAGTAAAAATATTTCTTTCAAAAATGATGATAATAATCTAGTGCTTTGACGTTTCCATTGAAAATAAACTTGAAACCTTTTACCATCCTTACTTCGCCGGTCGATACTGAAGATTAATTTCCATTTTTGAATTTGGTCTTAGCTTGAGGTAAACCTTTTGCGGTTTCAATTGCACAGGTAATTGATTTTTTGCAACATCTTGAAAATCTTCATTTTCTATATATTGCATGTATGCACTTGGTGCTTTCCTGATTTCTTCTATCGGACAACCAAACGCTTTTAATCGTTCCGGTAAATTACATCTCGGTTTACCCAGAGTTGAATTAGAATACAACTGAAAATATATTCAATATTTTGTCCACAATATTATGATAAAAAAAAAAAAGGTCAAAAAAGAAAATATGTACCCAATCACTGCACCAAGCACAAGAATCGTGAGCTTCCAAACAACTTTCGCATGATTTTTGCGGTACACATAATCTCAGAAGTTTAGTTTCTTCCATGATGTAACACTTGACGACGGTACACGTGATTAGAAGAAACATTATAGTCAATGTATAATAGTTCACGTACGTCATATCGCACAACATTGGAATACTTTACTTGATGTGAATAAAAGAAAAACAAATGAAAGAAAAATTTAATGCGATGGTTAATGGTACAGGAAAAATTCTTAATTGCTTCTCCTTGTTTTTTTCTTTTTTTTTTTTTTTTTTACACACTTGTATAATAAATCTTTGTTTTTATTTGACTTTTCACGTTAGTTTTCTCGAGTCGACTCGACACGATATATACACGCGCGGAAATATTACGTCCGTTCGAAGTACGCAGATAGAACGATATAACGAACGAACAATCCGAAATCGGATACACGTAATGCGAGAAATTAGAAGCTAAACGCTGCAACAGCGTTCTACGTTTAGCTTCTATACATATATACACGTTAACGTTATCTACTATACGATAACGATAAAATCTTGTATACTCGTGAATCGTTGATTTGGCAGAGCAGAAAAAAAAATCAAGGAACACCTCATTACTAGATTGGAATAACTAATCGTTGAACGTTTTATGGAAAACCTTTGTTAGATGCGTCTTCAATTGAACAGTCGTGACAATAGGAATGTTATATTTTAAGTTTTATTTCGAAAAAATATCGAATTAGAAATTGCAAATTTCAATGTTTATCAACGCGTTAGAATATTTTTTTCTTTTTTTTTTCTAGAATCATTTTATATTATGGAAAATAATTTAATCTGATAATTATCGAGAGTAAAAAGTACGCAACGACATATGACTAAAATCATTTTATCATCGTAACGATCAATTCAATTTTCTTTATATACATACATTTTTCTTCAAGGACAATTATGACGTATGTTTCACAATAAAAAAAGAAAAGGACAAAGAAAAATAAAAAAGAAGCAACTCCTGATACTTCCTTATTCCTTTGGTATGCAATTGATTCATTATTCTAATAAGAACACGTTACTTAACTGACGCTTACTGCATAATTACATATATCCAAGTATACTTTTTATATATTATCGTTTTTTTATTTGACATTTTTAATTATTTGTTTTATGTATTACGGTTATCGAAATTGCAATGTACAAATGTTACGTTATTTATCGTTCAAGCAAAGTCATTATTTAAAGTATTCATGTATGTAAAATTATAATAATATTAGTTATCTATGCATAATTATCGTTCAGAAAATGTTCTATTCATTTCTATGAGATAAATTGATGTCAGTTACAATGTTGCGACATTGCACACCGATATTAAACAAACAAACGGAAAAAAAACTTCAAAGTGTTATCTATTGAAATATTAAAACATCGTTATGAGTGATTGAATAATATTATCTTGTATATATTATTTATATATTTATATTTAGAATAAATAAATTGACGAATAATTTAATATTACCTTATCAAATTCATAAAAACTAATTATAATAAACAAAAAAAGAAACATATTATTATAAAAGGAAATAAAATACATTCATGCTTATGTTTGTAAGAGAATAGAAACAGACACTCACATAATCGCATAGCTATGAAATGAAGATAATGTGTACTACTATCGACTGGAGCTGACATAATCGCTAGTACTGGCCTATTTGAAATTGTACATCTGTTTTACATACGCTTTGATTGTATTTCAAATGCTCTTTAATTGGACGAAGGAAGACATATTAGGTTGTCCGGAAAATTGATGCCGATTTCAATAATTCTAACAATATCATTATTATTTGAGCAACTTTTTAAACATCCGGTTTGTTAAGAATTAAATAGAATTAATCATAGTATATCAATTTATTGCAACATTTTTTTTCTTTCCTAATCAATTATTATAATTATCGACATAATTATAAATTAATGGTTATATTGCAATATTGTATTACAAAAAAGTGAAATCAATTCGTATAACGTAATTTCTAGTTATTAACATATATAATTAATTACACGAAAAAGAAAAATAAATAAATATGTTAATTTAACGATTAATTTAGCATACAAGAAAAAGATTCAATTGAATTGTTACGTATTACAATATATCATCATATAATCGTAATGCACATTAAATTTGTTTACATATGAAATCAAGAATTAATAAATTTCAAGGGAATGATGTAATACAAGTGAAAGTTAAGTCTTTTTATACTATGAGTTTTTATTATACATGAGTGTATTTTAGTTACAAGATTTCTTCATATCATTGTGTTACATACAAATAAACAAATTAATTTGTTTGCTTATAAAAATTAATTATGCTCGTACATATTTTTTTGTTAATCCTATAAAAAGAATGACTTACAATGCCATACGTCTGTAAAAATGCTGTAGGTAAATCGTGATTAGTATTTTTTTTTTTTTTTTTTTTTTTTTTGGAAAAGTTCTTCCCTATTATAACTTTATATCCCTAACTTGTATTTGTAAAAACGCTTTAATTACTTAATTATATTTAAATTTGTATTGTGTAATAAGTTTCATTGTAACAAGAATGCACGATTGTACTAAAGAGAATTTGATTTTCTTCATTAAATTCAAATCTTTAGTATTGCCATAAATATAAAGTTCGATTATTTGTCATATTTAACATTACGAATTAATTAACAGTGTTTATTATTTTGAATTATTGCAACGCGACAATCTTCTTTTTCTTTTCATTTTGTCATCGATATTTTTTTTTTTTTTTTACAAACGTCAGCGAATATACAACCATTATTAATTGCCGAGTATTTTGAGAAAACTTTCCGTTCCATGTTTTTATATCGTTTATTTACTTATTAAAGCAATATTAATTATTAAGAGCTATCATCTATGTGTGGTAAAAAAAAAAAAAAAGGAAAAAATTACAATTCTTTGTTTTCCCGTGTTCACATTGGTTTTTGCACAACGAAGTATTAACGAAGTATTATATAAAAGTTCTATAAAACATGTAGAAAGAAAGTTTTTCCTCCGTGCCCTTCCCCCATGAGGGGGTATAATCTCTATGGTTCTCTTTCCGAACAGGAACTATGCCTGGTCAATTGTTGATGAATCGCAGAATCGTCCTGATCCTTGACAGGTATTTCTGTTGTTTTGTTATTATCTGTAGATTTGTCGTTTTTTTCATAATCTGGTAAAATATCTTTGACCATTGTACGAAATAATTTACTAGTGCATGGCCACGGGAAAATCCTGAAATTTCATTTGCTTGATAATATCTTAATTAAATTAAAACTTAACAATTAAATTCAAAGTAAATGTTATAATATTGGGTTGTTGTTCGGAAAGTCATTTCGTTTTTTTTTTTTTTGGAAAATGAAGACAATTTTTGCTTCCTAATCTAAAACCTAGGCCTTTCAAGTGGACATGAACAGTTGAATTTGATAAATTTAACTTCTCACCGATCTTACGTCTTGTTATTAGCCGGTTTGTATCAAGTAATGCTTTTATTGTATCAAGAAAAAACGAAATTACTTTCCGAACAACCCAAATATATATATATATATATATATTACCATTTGAAAGGTACAAAGAATTGGAAGTAACTTGGTATCATAACTAATTTACGATTGCATCGCAACGATGTTATTGTCGTTTCTGCTACTTCGTTTGGACTGAGTTGTGGTAAAGATCTGTAAAAGGAAACAAACAAACAAAAATATTCAAATTTATTGATTTGACAGTTTTTTAAAAATTATGAATACAAATTCTTACCCGTAGTATCTGTTGCCAAACATGGCAGTACTGCGAATGAAATACGGACATATGGCAGTTGTATTAATGTTATCGTATCCTTCGTACTAAAAGAAACGAAAAAGTGTGTTTTTTTGTTTTTCAAAACTAATACAAAGATAAAATATTGATCGTTTGATCTAAGAAATAATCGAATAAAATGAAAAATGAAACAAACAAACAAACCTCCAATTCGATTCTCAATCCTTCATCGAATCCAAGGACTGCGTGTTTAGAGGTACAATAATCAACCAATTTAGGAATCCCTGCGTAACCAGCCATACTTGCTATACTAACAATATGACCTTTATTACTTTCCATCATAGCCGGAAGGAAAGCTTTCACTGTCTGTAACCAAAAAATTTCTATTATCGTTCAAATTATTACCAATAAAAATCATCTACAATTTGTAGTATTTATATTTCATTTTGATGGATCAAGTTCGAGGAATTATACTTTAACGATACCGTATTATTGGATAGTTCAATATTACGATCTGATTAAATCGTGATTAGAAAGGAACATTAGAAAGTGGTGATATCAGTTATCTTTATTGAAATAACTATGACTCTCGTTGAAATATTAAAGGACAACCAATGTAACCATATCTTTTTTTCCAATTTATTAATTTATAATAATTATTATTTATAATATTAGGTTGTTCGGAAAGTTTGTGCTAATTTTTGGTAAGTGGCATAAAGTTATTTTGCTAAAAAAAACCTGAAAAGTTCTGCAAAGACGAAATTTTGAAGTTACCCTTAAAGATGAAGAAAGGTTGTGAAACACAATGGTACTTCAATAAATATATACCACAAAAATAAACTTAAATGCGTAGAACTTCAATCTTCTGTCAAAATTCGGTACAAACTTTCCGGACAACCCAATTAAAAATAAATTCGAAATTTTTACATGATCATTCGATATTCATGGTCCCTTTCTATTTTCTCCGTTCAAGTGCCAAACGTGAATTTTTGTTCAAAGAAATTCGATGAAAACCGGTATCTACAAATTGTGAAACAAGTTTATGTTTATAGGATAATATAAATTAGTTGGAACTATAAAGTATATATTTAATACATATTTCATTATTAATTTGCGTAGTAATTTTTGGCCTATTACCATAAAAAATAAAGAAAAAAGTCGTTGACTCCTCCCATTATAGAAAATGGCTGAATCTAGGCTGATCAATATGAGGATTGACTCGATTAAAACCGGTTATTTTTTTGTCGCAACATAATTAACCTTAATTATTAATTAATCCGTAATGTAAATAATTTAAAACGAATTGTTGTTGTATAAAATTCATGGTTTTGTAAATATGACACAAATGTTTTTACAGAAAAATATTTATTTATTATATTATATAATAATATTTATAAGTTATTCATATAAAAATAAAAAAAGATAGAAAAACAAATTTTCAAGATGAAAAACTGCAAAAGTTTCACTTCTGTTCCGGGATGGGTGGTTTCTCGTAATTTTATTTTATTATTATCTTGTTATGATTACATAATAAATTATATTGAGGGATGAAAGTACGCGCGCATTACTTTCTTCATTTTATCTATTTTAAGCAAAGTTAACTTTATGATAAATAACAAGAAAAAATATGTGGTAAGATTTGTATTATATAAAAGTTTAAATTGGTATCATCAAAAGCAGCAGTAGAAACTGGTTTTCGTATACAGTATATTTATTTCACAAATTCCGTCATGGTAAAAAAAAAAAAAGTTAAAAGAAAGGATGAAAAGAATTATGAAGGTTCGCTAGCTATTCATTTGACTAATTATGGAACGATTATTAAAATGAATTCATAAACAAATTTAAAAATATTTTTAAAAGGTAAGCAGCTTGATCTCATATCAATATCAATCATTTTTAATATTTAAATTATTCAAAGTTTTATATTCAATGCTTATGAATGGCTTTTTCTTTCAGATAATTTTGAACAAACATGTTTTAAATAGAATTTTTTTTCTCACGCGAAAATATTATTAAAAAAACAGATATTATAGTTTATAAAACACAATGTATTAAACTAAAGATGAAAAAAGAATAATTATTTCAGAAAATTCAATGCTAGAAATATTTTTGTAAAATAACTATGACTGTGTGTTAAGTAATTGTGTAAGTAAGTAAGTTTTCAGGTATTAATCGAAATTATCGATCGCATGTGTATAAAAAAAATAAAAAAATAAAAAAATAAAAAAATACTGTATAACGAAGTATTACCATTCCAACACAGAATAAGAAAACAATTTAACACAAGTTATATTTATCATAGAAATAATTCTGTAAATTAGTCATTTTGTAACAAATTCAAATGATGGTTGGATATAATCCGTGTAGTGAGTTAAATTACAAAAGAAGTCAAATTACATTAGACAAATATGGATTGTTGGAGTGTATTGTAATTTTAAAAGACAAGAAAATATGGCAACACAACACAACACGAGGCTAGTATCTATACTCATCTGACCGGTTTTCTGTATCCAACTAACACATCTAATGTAAAAGGAACCTACCCGAACATCATGGTTTATATCCTCTCACCGATATTTCTTTACATAGAAATCCTTGAAAGTGACAATTTGATTCAACGATGTATAAAAACTCTCATTGGGGTACTTGAATATTGAAAAAGTTTCAATGTGATATTACGATTACCACTTAGTTTGCTCGCTCGTTTATTTTTCCTTTTTTTTTTTTTTATTCTATAGTAATCGATACTAATTGTGAGTTATCTAATACAGTGTTTCTCAACTTAATGGATAGGTAAAAATGGTCTATAGTAATAATTATATACTTATAGTATAGTTGAATTATATTCCAGTAATAGATAACTATAGTCTTTCTTTTTAAATAATGCATAGTGACCTAATTCTATCCTAACTGATAGTTGTTTCAAATTTGATTGGGTCACACTTCTTACAAGCATGTGTGTATCTAAACTGTAATATAAATGAACTATAAATGAGTTCATAGTTCGTAATACTGGTGTACATATAGTCGACAATAAAAGAAATCGAAAGTTGTCGCGTAAGATCAGATAAAATTAATATTTCAGTTTGTAAATAAATTTATTTTCCCGTTAGATCGTAAAAATGCTTGTCTAAAGATTTAAGTTTACAAATGCATTCCCGTTGAATCAGTTTTATGATCAGTTTTATATTCAATAGATTATAATACGTTATTTACATAACATGATATAAAAATATATAGATAAACATATAGTAAAAGAAGAACAGTAATTCGATAATCATAGTAGACACAAAATATCTGCGAATAAAAGTTGTATTTTTCAAGCATCCGTACGAGCAAAAATAATTAACCAGTTATGGATAATCTGATTTCTTTCGTCATTCCCACATTTAACATCTTGCCTGTTTCTCTTAAAGGAATTATTTGAAGGACGTGCAGCATGCCTCCTTAAAATTATGCGACTAAATTTAGACGATCTTTCGAATTATCGAATTTTGATTACAACCACAAATTTATATTCGAAAACACGTTGGAGAAAGTCATCTAAAAATTGGGCCACTATTTTGGATTTTTATTTTACTTCAAAAATAGGATGAAAGTTGAAGAAAGTCATTGAAGAAATTGCAAAGATTGGATTAGGTTAAAAACACAATGATGATGATGTAACTTGTGATATAACAAATGTCACGTAGTTTTATAATTAGGATAAATCTCTGACATCACGATCAGATCTTTTCTAACACATGTGGGATTTTTTCTGTGGCAATTATGTAATTTATTAATTTTTTATAAAAGGTATATTTTACAAATAACTTACCCAAAAATGACTCATTATATTGACGTCCATCGTACGTTTTAAAAGATAATCCGGTGTTTCGCAGAATTTCATACCGTTCACTACTCCTGCATTATTGATCAAGATTGATACCTGCAAATAAAACACAAAGACAAATAATCAAACAATTATTTTTCATTACGACAATCATAAAAATCGTGAAGATATGTACTACGATTTATTGCAATGATTTTTACAATGGAATCTCAACGAACTACGAACATATATTGGGTTGTTCTGCTGAAAGTTCGTGCCAATTTTCGGTAAATGACATAAAATTGTTTTACTAAAAAAAACCTGAGAAGTTCTGGAAGGCCGAAGTTTTCAAGTTAGATGGAGAAAGATTGTGAAACAGAATGGCACTTATATATAATTTAATAAAAATATACCAAATAAAAAAACTTAAATGCGTTGAACTTTAATCATCTGTCAAAATTCAGTACGAACTTTCCGGACAACCCAATATAATATTATAAGATATCGTTGCGAAAGATCACGATTAGTTATTTGTTAAATAATGAATTTTTCTTCATATCCAAAATTCTTAAACAAATGTTAATTCGACGTGAATTTCTCCAGATTACTCAATATAATTCAAGAGGAACTGGTTTCCTGAATCACTCTGAATAAACAGACTATGTAGTAAGAAGCCCATTGCGAATCCTTAACCGATCGAATATATAAAAGTGAAAGTAGGTACAGGAAAGGTCGGTGACAACAGAAAAATTTCGATCAAGCCGTAGGATCATGAATTTGTACAATACAATTATTTAAATAACAAGAAAAATACTTTGATGAGAATTTAGTGTGTGTATTCCACAAACACAAGCGTTTTTTTTTTTTTTTTTTTATCAATTAAATATAACAATATCAATCAATACATATAACAAAATAATCAATAACGATATTTATTAAATTATAATTATTATATATTATTAATAAATATAACAACAACAAAATATACTTGTTGCATATTTGAATAATAATTAAAAATAGTTGTCAAGAGAAAAGAACAATGGCGAAGATATTTTTTCTGAACAAAAGTTGAAACAGGTCAGATCAAAGTGAATAACGCTATATAATTGTATATATTATAGCGATGTGTCGTAACTTTGGCTTTCATGTTCTCCCAAGATAAAATAGCATCTACTATCTTTTTCTAGGCGAGTAAGTAAGTAAATACTTGACGAAAGGTAAGACGAGGAACATAGAATTCATTCGTAACAAAACTCGAAAAGAGAGTGGCATGCGAGCTCTCTAAACAAAAGTTCGAAATCAAATCGAAAACTACTTTCGAAATATTCTCATTTCTTTTATATCTTTTTTTTTTTTTTTAAATGTTTTTTTTAAATGATATTTCGAACATCTTACCTTGCCAACCTCTTCTCTTAGCAATGCTGCTTTCTTGTAAATATCCTCACGATTGCATAGATCACAAACGTAACCATAACAGGTACCACCCGCAGCTTGGACTAATTTTACTGTTTCTTCGATGCCTGTAAAATAATATAACATTTATATTATTTACTTTAGCATTTTCCTTTAAAAGGTTTTTATTCAATTTGATGAAAGATTTGAAAATTGATCTATGACCAATTGAAAAATTGTATTGTCCCAAAGAAACTCTACCTTAAGCAAATAAAAAGAAAAGAAAAGAAAAGAAAAGAAAAAAAATTGTACAACATTCACACATATTCGTTTGACAAATTGAATTAGTTAAGTTTATCTTTTGTTATCCGATATGCCTCTTTGTAAGAGAGGTGAAAACTCTATTAGGGAGAAATTAGAAAGTAACACTGGGTATAACAGAAATAAGACACATTTATGCGTTCATGCTTAACAAGACGAAAGTTAACAAAAATTGATTTGATTTAATATTGAGAGAAAAATAAAACAACACTTTTATGACGATTATTAATTATATTACAATTGAAATGAAACTTCAAGTTAATAGGATAAAAAAAACCTGTATACGAAAATTTTCACTTCTGTGTCATATCTTTAAGAATCTAGTTTTCCTCTGAAGTATAGGATCTTATATACAAGTAAAAGTTTCTTCGTTGAAACGAGAAACGGTTCTCGTTCGTGATAGAATTGTACATGTATATGTTACTATCTTACTCTCAACATTTATATTACCAACATCGTTAACAGACGCAGCAGACAGTAGGACACTGACCTACCTACTGTTGACCTAATCAATTCCTTTTTTTTTTTTTCTTACAATTAGTACACGTTTATGCGTGTAAATAATATGTATATTTTAACTCTACACAACTTAACGAAAAATTCATTCAATTTCAAATTTATTTGACATATTTTTCTTTCCAATTTTAATAATTATTTTATTTGTTGATTTGTAAAAAAAAATCGTAAATGAACTCTCTTCATTTCTCTTCAACAATCTAGGATTTGGGATAAGAAATTGGATAAAGAATTAAGGATAGGAATAATTTGTACTGCTATTTTATATATCAATTCCAAAAATACATATATATATAATATTAAAAATTATTTGTACTTGTAAACATATAAATGAATTATAATTGAAATATTCTATTTACAATGGAAAATACATGAAAAATATATGTAAGATAAACAATTATTGTGAATTAAACAATGAAAGCTTTTAAATAAAAAAAATCAGAATTACATAGTTTCAACAAGTAATATATTTATCAAAATTGGAAAAAGAAAAAAAGAAAGATTTTAGGCTATCTTATAATTTAGACCGGTTTTTCCACTTTCTAGTTGAATTCTTGAAATGGGCTAGAAATAAAGAATAACGTGTTATCCAAGTGATTCGATTAATTTCACGAGTCGCAACTCTTATATATAAATACTTACTTTAAATGAAATAATTATAAATACTTAATCAATGCAAATAACTGAATCAGAAGATTGATTATCAGGTGACTCATTCTCCCTTTCTGTCGGTGGTATATTACAATCATTAATCTCGCAATCTTGGCAAAGGTATTCATCCGCAATAATTTCCGTATGCATTCGAAAATGCTTTCTGCATAATATACAACTAAAGTATATGTTATGCACAGAGTTTTCTTCGGTATCGGAATCATCAACTTGAAATTTATATTGTGCAATAGTCTCCAAATCTTCTTCCAAATACAAAGAGTTTAAAATAGGTTCAGGTAATTGAGAACTTTGAATCCCAACTTCTACTTCACGACCAAACATGGCTACATAGGGAATTTTGTTATTCATACAATTATTGGATTTATTTAATAAAAATTGCACCATAGGTAAATAGTTATTCCAATTTGTTGTTTTATTTTCTGTCATCCACGAACATAAACGTTTTTGGATGTCTATGGAAATATCATCCATAGTTTTTTCGTTTTGTGCATATTTGATTTTTCCACAAACGATATTCAATTGTGGCCAATAAGATTTTAAATTTGTAATTAATTCAATATGATATTGACGGTTTTGAGCCGATTCTATGACACAGGGTGGACCAAATATAGCAAACTTTGTAAATAAAATGTAAGATACTTCCTTCGCAAGATTTGATATTATAGCCTGTAATAATATAAATTTTGTCGAGATATCTTGATAAACTAATATATATTTATGCATTGAACGTATTTGTAATCTAAAATCAATCAAATGAAATCGACCTCGTTTATTAAAATATTCAAACATCGTCAAATTGCCAGTGATTTTTTCCCTACAATCGATCTTCTGCTTGCAAGTCTCACAACATTCTAAAAACCATGCTATTTGTTCTTTTCTAATATTAACATAATTTTTTTTTAATTCGTGGAACATTTTATTGAGATCACTATGACCAATACGTCGGTGTGTTTCGAATAAAGTTTGACACAAGTCTTCATTACACACATAATATTTCATTCCATTTGTTTTATCGGGGTGGATTAATTTATCCATTCCTTTTCTTCGAGTTATTGCATAATGTTTCATAAACCATTTATCTGCTGCTGACCTTTTCCTACACGATTTTATAATTTTATATTTTCTAATAAGTTTGAAATACTTTTTTTTAGACAGGTATCTACGATTATTCATAAAAGTTACTTCTTTTAATTTATTATTAAACTGTCTTTGTATTAATTCCATTTTGAAGTATTACAAACAACTTGAATACATTTCATATTTGATCCGTTCACAACCGATGAAATCAAACGACTGAATGCTTTTTTTTTTTCAAGAATAATAGAAAATGAAACAAGTCTCTCTCTCTCTCTCTCTCTCTCTCTCGCTCTCTCTTTTTTTCTTGATTATTTGTTTAAGAAACAAATTCTTATCAATAAGGATAAATATCCTCGACGTAATATCTTATGTCAACATTTCTTCGCGCGATTATACTTTTGAACTGTTCGTAAATTCATATGTTATTTTATTATTTGTTAATAAAATATTCTTTTGTCATCAAATTGAAAAGTTTGAATAATTGTAAAATACGTTTTTTTTGTTTTGTTTAAGAATTGAAAGCATTGCATTTACGAAGAAATATGAATATTATTTGTAATTAACAGTGTATGCAATTTGCGTCGTATGAAAAGTATATTAGAATATTCTAAGATGAGAAATAAATAATTAGTGGGTTTATAGAACGTTTGTGGGTTAGTAGAATATATTTAAGTGTAGGATATTGATTGAGAGAGAAAAAAAAATATGAAATAAACTGACCTTCTTGGTTGATATCCCAGACAACTACGATGACCCCAAGATTAGCTAGTCTTAGTGCCAGTAATCTTCCGAGACCTCCACCTCCGCCTGTTACAAGTGCAATCTCGCCTTGGATGTCCTTCATTTGAAACTTGACTGGAATACATGCCCTAACAATTCCTTCGATGATAATCTTCGCGCAGCTCACGAGAAAACAGATCGTCTCATAAATCGAACTCAACAAATTCAACCAATTCATCTTCACGGTTTCTTTTTCCAATTATCAAATGTAATAAAATCTTCTTCTTGTTTATTTTTTCCTTTTGATGAATCACTTTGCGTATATTCTCGTGTGAGATAGTATATAACTTTAAATACTAACAAAACCAATCAAATAAATGATCAATTAAACAAACAATATAAAAAAAGAATAAAATGTCATCTAATTGTTTTTCTTTTTTCTTTTTCTTTCTTATACTTGAACTATTCTTTTTAATTTCATAGCTCGTTGTGTATGCTAAGAACGTAAGACAGACCTCGGAACGTAGTTGTAACCTCTTTAAACACGTTTTTACACTTAATCAGATTCGTTAATGAATAAAACGATCAGTTTATTTAACGCACCAAGAATTTCATATATCGTCGCACTGGATTTGATCTTTTTTTTTCTTTTTCTCTCTCACAACGATAACTGCTTATTTTCTCGTATCTGTAAAAGAAATAAACAACAGAAAGTTATTATCGATTTTTATCTAACGATAAGGAAACTGTTCACTACATAAGATCATAGTTACATAGGATCAAAAAGAAACGAGATTAATTTTAGAAATAATTTCCGATATATTTAACATGAGGTACCAACACGTGATTCATCCTAAGAGATAAATTGTACAAGAACGAAAACAAAAGTAAAATTTAAACAGAGTTTTAAAATTTATTAAAAAAAAAAAAAATAACTGAATAAGAATAATATCAACCTAATAAGCCTAATTAAACTATTAATAAACGTTCATAAATAATGTATTTAATTTTGTTCTTTTTTTAATATTACGAAATGAAGTATCCAATGGGTATGAACCATGAGAATTAAACTAATCAAATTTATCTATTATTTCGAAGAAATATTTGTAACGAGATAACACCTTTTGGAAGATATGAAAAATTGAATGGAATAACAAAATGTTAAATGAAAAGGCTTGCGTGAGTTGGTAAAGTTTGCAGCAAAAAAATTCATCTTTTTTTTCATTTTCATAGAAGAATATACAATAAACCATTCATAAAAATGTTTCTAAGGAAATGCAAATTCTATATGATGTACATTTGCATTTTATTTTGTTATGTAAAAAACGTTGCATTTATTATAATCAATTTGCAATAATATAAACGTACCAATCGCGAATTAGATTCGTTTCTCGTGAATACGCTAATTCGTCACTTTCTAATATAACCATCACTTTCAATTTTCATTAGATGTTACTACTGTTGAAAATACTTTTCTTTTCGATCACGATGATTTATCGTTTTGTCGTAATCATAATTATTTATTGTTTTCACTCTCTTTGTACTCCTTTATCTTGTCATATTTTTTAACATGGTTATACATAATATATTCTATTGTTTCTAAGCAAAATAATTTATCTAATTTTTTCAAGTTACTGAAATTCATCAAATATTATATATTATACTTAGTGTAGAAAGTGTAAGACTTAATCTTTTCATTTCTTTCATCAAATAATTGATATCGTAATATCTTACGTCATGACCCAATTTAGAAATAAAATTACACGTGTTGTTAGATAAGAATAATACAAAATAACAAGATATTATTTTATGAAATAACCCTAGTAGCACAAAATACACATGTATCCAATACTTTTCAATATTTTGTGCTATTAGAGAATATTTATTTTCAAATGATAACATTTTCATTTAAAATTCAATTCTTTTGGCACTTTTTTTTTCTTTTTTTTAATCAGAACTATTAAATACTTATTACTTATAATATATCATTTGAATATTCATACTTTTTATTAGAATCATATTTTGTATCAAAAGTATTAATGGATGAAATAAAAAAATATAATATAAAAGTTTTTGAATATAAATCGAGAACAGTCAGTTTACGAAGAACATTGGAATACCGGTTAGTTTTCCATAGAAACACGATTGACTTTCACTGTACTTTACTCCAACCAGACAACTACTCGAGTATTAATAACATTTCTGATAAAAATTTAACATTAAAAAATAATAATCTGTTGATAACATATTTGAAATATTATTGGCTAATATAAAAGAAATTTTAATAAAATGTAATCGAACGATATTGCATACTCAACACTTCCAATTAAAAGAATATTTTTATAGCAAATTTATGATATTAACACACAACATTATTATTGTTCCTAAAAAATTTGATAAATGAATGATCAAACTATCATTATACTTTATTCCAACCAGCTAACTACTCGAGTATTAATAACATTTCTGATAAAAACTTAATATTGAAAAATAATAATCTGTTGATAACATATTTGAAATATTATTGGCTAGTATAAAACAAATTTCAATAGAATATAATCAAAAGTTATTACATATATAAGACTTTCAATTAAAATAATAATTTAACAACAAATTTATGATATTAACACACAATATTATTATTCTTCCTAAGAAATTTGATAAAGGAATGATGAAAAACTAATTAATATTAATATTGATATATTTATCATTTTTTTTTTTTTTTGAAATTCTAATTTGTCAAATGTGTGTATGTGTATTCGATGATAAAACAAACGAACGTAAGCATGAAGATTTTGAAACACAAATAGAACATTATTTTAGTCACGTATCGGATACATACATAAATATATATATATATAAAGAAAACCATGTTGGTTGTTAGAGTGATTTTTATTAATATGTTCAATTTAGTATTTATATTATATATAACACTAAAGGTCACAGCTATTGACATCGATAGATATATATATAACGATAGGGAAGAGTGTGAGAAAAATCTTCCACCAGCAAAGATAGATTTATTTGAAGGAAAGTAGCAAAGGCTAATTGTAAGATAAAGATTTTAAATGTTGTTTCTTATGTTGTTATAGAGAAACGCAGTTTTACGATATTGTCAAAAATGAATCATTAAATAATATTTGTGTTATTTCAATATTATATAGAATTCAAACAAGAGATATACGAGTTAGCCACTTTCATAATTACGGACACATATACATATATATATATATATATATGAAAGAAACAAAAGCATTCATAAAATCAATTCAAAATATTAACAAGAATTTATCTCAATGCTCAAATATTGTCTTGCTGTAATTTTGTGAATAATGATAAGCCTTATAATAGAAAAAAAAAAAAAAAAAAAAACAAAGTAATACAAAATAAATAATGTTTTAATGTGATTAAGATCATTTATAAAATAATACATACGTAAAAAAACAATTATCCTTCCATACTTTCTCAGAAAATAAAAAGAAAATAAAAAGAAGATATACGAAAGCGATTAAAGCATTTATATAAAGATGATAAAGAATTAATTCTTCGTAAGAAATAAGAACTCGTGTTCTCCGCACTACGGTTGACGATACACTGAACACAACACTGAACAACTGTACGAACTATACTATACGAAAGGTTTTCGCCTTCACCCCACACAACGATATCGGATCTATGTAAAATATATTTCCGAGATACATTCGAACATCAACTCTCAATGCAATCAAGTGAATTTATAAGTAAATAATATATATTTCTAATTAAATATTAATCGTTTGTTTGTTCAAAATTAAATGGAAAATATTAATCATACGAACTTGAATTTTACGATGCGACGTGAATTATTAAATTAATTCAAATGTATAATAATTTATTATCGAATAATCTTACAATCAATTTAGAAATTTTTAATATGAATTTTTATTATAATTTGTTGTTATCTAATAATTATAATCTATTCCCCCATACTCCATATGTGAAGCTTTAGAAAAACGAAGCACCGTCATGGTAAGAAACGATCGAAGTTATTTCAAGTGTGCCTATTTATAAACTTATCTTAATAAGAATACAAACACTTGAATCAGATATTGTTGTTTGGAAATATGTATATATCTATTTAAGGAGTTTCACCATTTATTCTAAGTAGTAGTAATAGTAGTATGTTTTTGCTTTCATGTTGCATTTCATCTACGACCGCAGATTGTTCTTTGTGCAATCCAACTCATCGTGAAATGTCTCGTCTATTATGTGATAGAAATAGAAATTTGAAATTTTATTGAGACTATTTTTATAAAAAAAATCATGTTTTCTAAATATAAGTTATATGTAGGACAAGAGTGATATGGCTTGTTTACGACCTAATATTAAATATAATAAAATAAGAAATAAGTTTTTTTATTATTGTTCGTTTATTCGTTTAACTAATTGTTTATCTATCTCTGAGCAGAATATACAATCAACAATCAAATCTTTATTCGCATTATAAATCTGAGTACATTTGTTTATAATATATATATATATATATATATACATATACATGTATTGCATGTTTGGTTTTTCTCTCTTAAACTTTTGTTACTTATAACAAAATAATAGATCTTTTAAATGAAATCACAATGTGTATAAAACATTCTATAACGCTTGCACCAATATTTCATTTATATATGTAAACGTATATTAATATTGTATAGATAAAATAATCGTAGCACATTATAATGTACACAAAAAAATTAATTAGAGACTAGCAATAAAATAAATCTTAAACATATTACAGCTACCCGTTTTAAATATTTATAAAGCGTTTCATCATTTTCATTTGTATCTAAAGAAAAATCTAAATTATTTGTTATAAGTTATTGTAAAGATCTAGGTATAATCATAATTTAAATTGTATTATTTCTATACGTGTTTTTTGTTCTTAAAAAAAAAAAAAAAAAAAAAAAAAAAATACAACTTTTAGTCGCAATCGTTTTCGAAATTAGGAACAGCATTAAAAATTCCTTATACCTATAAGAATTCTAAAAAAATATGTAACACAATATTTCTACTACGAACTGAACGTTAAAATAAACAATTAGTTCTCTCTAAGTGTTCAATTTAAAGATTTTAAATAAGCAACATCAAATAAATCTAATTCGTTGGCTAAATAATTAGCCTTATTTCGCAAGACTTTAGCTTTGGATGAGGCTTCTTCTAGAACTCGAATGGTATTGGCGATAGTTTTGAGTTCGGCATCCATCTCGGTTGTTGTTTCATCCACTAATTGGCATAGACGTGCAAATGTACCAGAAAGCTCCCTAAAAGTCAACGACGAAGATATTTAATTAATATATTTTTGTTGTTGTTCTTAAAATATTATTTGCATTAAAAATATCACAAACTTACTGTTGTACTTGATGACTACAATTAGCAGATGTGAGATCAACGATCAATCTTAATTTCTTCGTAGCATGTGCAACGTATTGTCGTTTAAATTCAGCTTCTTTTGCTTTATTAGTCCATGTTAATCGTTCATAAAGATACAAAGCACCATAAATTGCACCTGTCACAGCAATAAGTCTCCATCCAATTGTTTTCAACATCTACAATAACAAACAACAAATGATAATTTATGTTATATATTATAGTTGGATATTACTTCAGTTGTTGCTTACAAATCCAGCAATTATGAGACCACCCATTGTGCCTTGTGATGTTATTGAAGCTATGGCTACTCGTGTAGCTAATGACCAATCGTCGCTATTTGTCGTAAAGTTCGGTGTAGTCGATATAAATTTAATAGAATCGATGCTATCTGTTGGCGATGTTATAGAAGGTGGAATCTACAAATATTTTAGTAGTTGTAGCGTAACACTTTAAAGTAATATAAGTATATATCTATATTTTGATGCATACCTCTTGTGGATAATTAGAGATAGCTAGTTTTTGACTACTTTTTCCAGCAAATCTATTGATAATAGATGTTAAGCCCCATGAAAATCGGAATTCTAAATCTTCGTGGAAATCAGCGCATAAATTGTCGCAATTCAATCTATAAAGGATTTCGAATGGTGCTCGTCTTGGTAAAATATTTAAAGAAACTTGTTTCTTATTATCTGCTAATAAACCTGCCATTCTTTCAGTCATTTCACGCTGCGAATTTTCCATATTTAATGCTAAAGCTGTACTCAAGCGTGCTCTTAAATTGGAACCTTTTCAAATAAATAAACATTTGATTTAATATTTGATATTTACTAAATTGTTTATTTTTGTTTAATTTAAATGCATATTTATTACCTAAACCATGTTCCACGTGTGTATGCAATTCACGTTTATATACGTTCAATACCAATGGTTCTGAATGAAATGGAACACTAAATTCATCAACGAGCACAGCCAATCTACGAATTTCTTCATTCAAAGCTTTGGATACTTTCTGTTCGACATCTTCTACCATATGATGAATTTTATCTTTCATTTCTTGCGTTAATAATATTAATTGTTGTTCGGTGAAATTTAATTTATCGTGAACTTCCTTTTTAACATTTAATTGATCACTTTTCATCTTTTGTGTTTTATCCAGAATTTCATCTAAATTTTGTCGAATTTCCCTAATAAAATTCGACGACATTATTCAACGACATTATTAAGAGATTTATTTGAATAAAAAACATAACTTTAATAAATTGCTTACGTTGCTATGTGTTTACCACGTTGAGAATGTTGTTCAAATTTAGTTTTAACAGCGGATTTCGATATACATTCTTCAAATTTTCTTTCAAAATCTTGGAATTCAAAATACCTGTTTTGAAAACCATCTGCTAATGCACCATCTGTTAAGGAAAAAATGTAATAAAATAACGGTAATATAAATCTACGATATATTTTTTTTTAATTGAACTTACTATGAGCAGGTTGACCACGTTGTTCTTGTATACGAGCTTGAAGTGTTTCTTTGGCAGAAATAAAAAATACACGTTCCTCGGCATCTTTAGGAGTATAAACTTTTAATTCTTTCGATAAAAAGTCCACAGCACGTTCTTGATGTTGAGCTCTCACCTACGCAAATGACATATGCATGTTAACAACTGAATAATGAAATCTTAGAAATATTTTGTCATTTTGTACAAATACAAATAAAAGTTATAACAAAATGATTTTTACAATTGTGAATGTTAATTCTTATGCTAAGTGTGCTTTTGTGTACAGCAAATGGTCTAAATGATCAATCATAATAAAAACTATTAAATACTGTAAGAAATGATTAAGAACATAAACATATAACATCGTTTTGTTTAAAACAAATTCATACGATAAACCAACTTACCTCTTTTTGTTCTTTGCCCAGCTATGGGATAAATTGTGAGTATTACATGAACCAAAATCTGGCTATATGATATGTTCAGATTGTAAATTAATATACTAACTACTTACTACTACTGAATTATTAAATTAAATATAAATAATAAATTAATATCATTAACAATAAATACATAAATAGATACCTGATCGAAGAATTCTGGTTCGGAAGCAGATGCATCCCATCGATTGTTTAAAATAAATATATTTGGTTTCGATAGCTTAGTCGATACTTTGTGGAAAAAATTTTTCTCCTTAAAAAAGTAATCACATTGGTTATTATAATATGTATTAAAAGAAAATATATCACATATACATGGTTTTTTTTATTACTTACAGTAACCATTAAAGTGGATTCAGCATTTGCAACCAAAACAAACACATCTGCATCCAAACAATGTTTATCTATCCATTCATCTAAATTAGGTGTAACATCGACTCCAGGACTATCAACAAAGACTACATCATCTCTCAATAGAAGACATTTTTCTTTTGGCCAAAATATTCTAACTAAATGACTTTCGCATAATTTTTCTTTGCAGAGAGCGTGACCCAATTGTCCTACCGATTGTACCGGTTGTTTTTCTGTAGATCCTTCAGTAATAAGATAAGCTTCTCCATTTTCAGCTCCTTCGACTTGTAAAAAGCAATTTGTTGTGTGTCCTATTCCACTTGGTAGAATTTTATCTCGTAACATTGCATTTATGACTGTACTTTTTCCATTACTCGTTCTACAATTTATAATTATTTATAATATTATTTCTAATTAATATGGGGTTTATTCCAATTAAATATAGGTACCTTCCAAAAAATGCAACTTTCATGTGATCTCTTTTAAGGACATCTCGTATCGCACGAACTTTATCGATATAACTTTGAACTCGAGACACTTCTTCTGCGGTAACGATTTTTCGATCATTTTGCAATGCTAGAAAAATAATATTGTAATTAATATTATATAAAACATTATACAGTACAATAGTATATATGAATATAAATTACTAACATTCCATAAATCCAACCGTTTCTTGGACATAGTCATCTACTTCAATAAATATGTCGTTTATTTTCTTCTTAGCTTTAACGAAAATCTGTAGAGGAGAATGATCAGTTCTAATATCAGTAGATCGAAGTTGACTTTCTCCCCCAATCATAGATATTGTACGATTGATATAAGCAGCCATTTACGTCTTATGCTTTATACAATACGGCAAATTAATTAAAAAATATTGTGCAATTTTATTGGGAAGATTGTAGACACACAGTGCACTTCATGCAGGAACAACTGAAATCATAAAAGAAGCAATGAGTCAACATTTTCTACTAATATCTAGAAATAAAGAAAATATTACATGTAATAATTGATATTAAATTATTTATAATTATTGCCCATCATTTCAATGATTAAAGTCATTGAAAATAATTGTTAACAAAGTACTGAATTAATTGTTACATGTAATACATTAATGATGTGAAAACAACAAAACATTTTTCAAATGCTAAGAGTTTTATAATGTGTTTATTCTTTTCTAACATTGATATGTAACTTTTTAGCAATTGTAAGGTTCTACTACGAGGACACACTGTATATATATATATATATATGTACAATATTTGTTTAAATATAATGAACTATAATTTAAGTACAATGATTCTACAAAAGCTTAGGCACATAATGAAATATAAAAGAAAGTAATATATGAATTAACTAATGGTTTAACAAAATTTCTATCTATTGACGATGAAATTTGCATATACATATATACAACACAGATGATGATGATGAAATATAATATCATAGATATAATATAAAAACCTTTTTATCTTTGGTCATTGAAGTATCCCTCGTAGTAATAATCGTTTGTTATAATGAATTCTTCAAATACACTAAAACACTAGAAATTTTTTATTTATTTTAGAACACATGAAATTGGCCAAAAAGTTCGTATTAAATTTTATAAATTTGTAGAAATTTGTCTAGAAATATACACACATGTTTCATCGAAAAATAAGATATTAGAATTGTTCAATATAAATATTATTATTTATATTAATTCTTTCTTGTGTGACAAATAATAATAGTTATTAATAATTAATGTGTGCGCAATTGATGCAAAAAAAAATGCGTGGTATATATATCGTTAAAAAGGAGAAACCTAACCTAACCTATATAAAACATCTCAGTGCATATTAATAAGAAATAAAATAATAGACTTACCGATAGATGTTAACAAACGTTATTTAAGTTCGTACGATATAATTAGAAAAATGAATGAAATTATTTTAAATGTAATTTATAAATTTCTTAACTATTATAAAATTGTCCTTTATCAATGTATAAATTGCAATAGGTCTTGAATCTAAATCTAAAATTTAGATGCATCGAATCAACCAATCAGAGAGTTTGTAGACAAGAAGTGTATGTTTATTGGTGTTTGTTAATGCATTTTAGGAGTCACGTTTTGTTCTCAAAGTGCAATTGATATAAAGTTTAGTACGCACATTTTGAAGTATTTTACAAGGGCATATTAATATAGGTTATAAGTGCATGCGTGTTTAGGATCGAAGTATGCGTGGTGCTTTTGCATGAGCTAAACATTCAATGCAATTGGTGTTTCTGAGAAGATTTAACCAATCAGTAAGAAACATCAAATTATAAATGGCTACCATATAGTGATAAACGGATAAGTGATCTTACAGTGTTACAAGGACGGTCTGACGAAGATAAAATAAATTCTATATAAATGTGACAGTTTTATAGTTATGTGCGGAATGCAAGCTTCATATTCTTGCTGCATTCTCGTCTGGATTATTTATTGTTTTTCGTCAGGTACAATTTTATTATTATTATTATTATTATTATTATTTATTTATTTAAATGTCATGCAATGAATTATTTCAAACATAACAATGGATTTTAACTTGTCATCGAATTTGAGTTATTTTAGTTGTTAATGTTTAGTTTTTCTTTATTTTTTCTTACTTCATTTACCTTCACATTAATATTGTAATATTGTCTATGATTTGTTTTATGCAATGAAAATATTTCATTAATTATTTTGTTATGTTTGACGTTACAGTTCATTCTTCGTTGTATGTCGTCTTATCGCACAATGGTCCCGTTGTGTTAGATGGTACGATTACAATCAAAGCAGATTTATACAAATCAGATGGATCCCGACCATCTGGTTCATTCAGATATGTATGGACCGATGATGCTCTTATACCTCATAGAAGTCTTGTTAGTATTTTAATTTCTATATATAATGAATAACTTTGATTTATTATAAATTATAACAAACAATTTTGTGTGTAGGTAGCGAATACAGTG
This sequence comes from Polistes dominula, assembly GCF_049000335.1. Lineage (NCBI taxonomy): Eukaryota > Metazoa > Arthropoda > Insecta > Hymenoptera > Vespidae > Polistes > Polistes dominula. The sequence continues at coordinate 257,817 of NW_028301049.1, read as the reverse complement.
AATACTACCACGTATTGGAACTTGAGTTACCCCCGAGATAAATATTCTGTAGGAACTTATAAAGTTGAAGTAATAGTTTATGTATCTTCTTTTTTCTTTTGGCATAATGAAACCAGTAGTCGTATAAGTTTTGAAGTTACATGTAAGTATTATAACATTGGTAGGTAAAAACATTGATATTTATATTAATTTACATTAACTTTTATTCTATATCTTGTAGCACTTCTTAATGGCAACTTAACAGTATCTCAAGCAAATAAGACAACAAGTGAAGATTTTGTTTCATCTTCATTGGAAACACAATTCAGTATAAATATACGTGAAGGAGATTATAATTTTATAAAAGAAAATGCAACGTCTGTATCGACTTACTGGTTTATCGATTGTAAAAGTTACGGACAAACTAATGATCTAAATTTTGTTTATAATTTTACAAACGTTGATGTGTCTCATGGTATCGCAGCTTTGGTTATTGCGTCATTCGAACCTATTAAAACCACCACAACTACAGTCACAACTACTACTGTACCATCTTTAAATTTGACTTCAAATACATCTTTAATAAATGCCAATGCAAGTACTGCTCTATCGACAACTACAATATCGCCTACAACTATATCACATATAAATGCAACTCAAGCAACATTGATGACAAATGCACCTACAATTAATTCAATTATGCCAAATCATAGCAACATTTCATTTCCATACATATGCCTCAATACGTCTATCATACCTATGGATCCTAATAAAACATATGGTTATTTTATGAAGAAAATTTTGGTTAGAGGTAAATATACTAGGTGATATTTTAAAAGTAACAATTGAACTAATTTTCATTCTAATTACTTTATAGCACCGATAACAAATATTACAATCAAGGGTACTGATTGGATTCAACCCTGGGACATGTTGTCTCTTAATGTAACTTGTAATGGTTCAGGACCATTTTATAAATGCTTCGAATTTCATCAAGGAAAATATAATGTAACTGGTAATGAGACGTGCGAATACACTGATCAACTACAATCGTGTAATTTTTCTATCGTTCGTTATTTCTTTGAACCTACCGAATATACAATTTTGGTTATATTAAACAACGACGTCAGTAAACAAATTTATCCTAAAACTATAACTGTTTACAAAGGTATGCATATCTTGTATCTTTTTTTAAATGCATTATTAATTTGTTTTTGTTTTTTTTTTTTTTTTTTTTCATTTAAAATTGAAATAATGATTTATTTATTGTATTTAAATTTGACAGTAACACCAAAGCCACAGCTCTCGGTAATAGTCGTTCCTGTTTCCTGTACTCTTGTTGCTGTTGTTCTAATAGTTTTTGGTGTGGCATATTACATCCAAAGTAGAGCGAGATTCACTGTTGAAGTAGCGGATTTTGACTTTGGCCAGAATAATCCAGAGATGGAATATAAAACGTTTACAGAACGATTGCGGGATTCATTTAACAATGCTGTAAGACCAGAAAGCAAATATTTATGTGTACGAGCGCCTCATTATGGCAGCATGAACTACAAATAAATATCAATTGCATCATTTAATGCAACTACTACTATTAACAATAAAAGTATACTATATAAACAATTTCGTAAATTGATTATCTTACGAAATATTTGACATTATTTTATTACAAAATGAGAATAATATACACGGATATGAAGATTTTGAAGGATAATCGTTTATACAAATATTTCATAAAATAATCATTTTATAATAACTTTATCATAGTAATTTTCTAATGAAAGAGTAATATATTTTATTTATTAATGCATGTAAATATGTAAATTTGTAATCTTAATTGTAAGAAAAAAAGAACAAACAAAAAAATAGAAACCAAAAAGGCAGTTCTTATAATATATCAAAAATTTAGTTTGATTAATTTTTCCTTTTAGGGATACAAACCGCTTAAAAATTCGAATGCTTTACAAACATAACATTTGTAAAAGAGACATGTCGTCGATACAAACTTTACAAGTTTGTAAGGAGTACTTTTAAAGTTGAAAGCAAGTGTACTTCTACAATGAGCCATGAAGTCCAAGAAACGATGAGGTTTGTTAAATCTTATGCAGCAGTATTTGTAGATACTAAGCTGTTTCGTATTCAAATTACTACATCATTATTCACTATAATCATTGTGATCATTCCGGAGATGGATCTGAAAAAAGAGAAAAGCCAAAAACATGACATCAAGATTATTGGCACGAATATATAATAATATGTGCATCTAATATGGAAACATGTTGGACATATTTTATAAAGATCAGTGTATACGTCATCACCGTTATGTGATGGATTAAGAAAGTATGCGCCATTCCACACAATTTTCCAACTATATGAAATTAGAAATAAGTCTATGTCCAGGCAATATACTTGTATATTATTATTTAATATTAAGCTTCGTATAAGTCTCATTTCTGCACAAAGATTTTTCTTTTCTTGTTGTTGTTGTTTTTGTTTTTTTTTTCTTTTTCTTTTTTTTTTAATTTGCAAGATATAAAAAATGTAATGGAATTTTTATCAATTTATAGATACATTTTGATTATTTTATCTATCTGTTGATTTCATGACAATCCGTAAAGACAATCTGTCTGTTAAAAAAGTAAATTGTAGCATGAGTAATTTGTGAGAAAGACTATTAATTCTTTCATCGTATATAGCGATCTATTAAATTATATTTAGAAAATTACATTAACGCAATAGCTGAAAATTCAAATTGCTTTTATGTAAATTAGCACTATATAATATATATATATATATATAATTTAAATTATATAAACATGGGATTTACATAAACATTCATTTTCTTATACTATTTTAATTATTTCTCTTTCAAATTATATGTATATGTATATATTTTACGCTGTATTTAAAATTATAAATTATGAAGCAAATTTCTTGAAACTTAGAAGTATGTAAAAGTTTCAATATTTACTGATTGATTTAGACTAAGCAAAGTGAAATTAAATATTATTAAACTAAATTTTTCTTAATTTATACAGGGTTGTATAAATATAAGCGGTGATACACCCTATATGTTCTATTAATTTATAATATCTCTATTGCTTAGTTTTAGAAAACTTTAAATACAGAGAGAGAGAGAGAGAGAGAGAGAGAGAGAGCAATAGTTAAAATCAAATGTTAAATTTGTTTTTTGATTTCTCATAGAATAGTACAAAAAGTTAATCGAATCGATAACAATGAAGAATAGAGATATATATAAATAATTATTTATTCTACTATTTTACAATAATTGTAAAAAAATTTGATTGATATTTAATTGTGATAAATAAATACAACTAACTTGCATACGTTGTATTTTGTTATCCGAATAAAGTTTACAAATCTGCTATAATTGAAAATTTCTTGCAATTTATTACATTTGATTTTACTTTGACACTCTTTGCTTATTGTTCCTTATCACAAATTGAAAAAACAATTGGGAAACTCTATTCTTGTACAAAATCTTTTACCAAATTTTATACATGGTAATGGAAGATATTATTATTCATAGACTGACAAGAAAAATTGATGTAATAAATTTATGTATTATTATTTAGGTAAAAATGAAAAAAATATGTGTGCATATCACACTAGTTAGAAGTGAAATCTTCAAATAAACAAGTTTCGAGGATATAATTTATTTTATAATAATATTATTATAATATTATTTGTACTTTTAATTTGTAATTATTTATTTAATTATTAATTTAATTATAAAAATGCGCGCCTATTCGTATGCAACCCTTCAGACACACTTTGAAAATGTTGCTTGGGAGCGTCATCTGTCGGGACGGAATTTTTTTCAACCCGAAAGATAGGCCCGTCATACACACGTGTATAAACAGTTTTGACTGCAAACAAATTCCGTCCCAGTAGATGGCGCTCGCAAGCAACATTTTCGAACTGTGTCTGGAGGGTTGCATTCATATAGGCATAAATAATTACAAATTTAAGTTTTAACAAATTTGTTTTATTATTTATTTACATTTTAAATTCATCAAAGAATATCAGTGCGAATTCGGTGGTTTCACAATCCACTATCCAACTATCCTCCAGATACGTCCATTCTTGTTGTTTTTCAACGTTTCAATATTCTTCTTTATTTCTTGAATCCTAATTTACGTAGAGCCTTTAAGTCCACCCCTCGATAGTAGTCTTCGCTGAGAAATTCACCATCATGATGTTTATATGATTGTGTTAGAATTATTTGAACATTTATTTGAAATATTCATGAAAAATAAAAAAAAAACTACTGACCCATGCATTTGACCGTACTCACATAAATGTTACAAAAAAAAAACTTGCCACCCTAAATTATAAATAATATAATAAACAACCGCGATAGTAGTTATTAACAGAGTACGTTATCAATTTGAAAGACAACACAACATATATATATATATGACATCGTTATTAGATCGGTATTAAATTACAAATGTTCAAGAGGTGCGTGCAAAACATAGGAAGAAAGGATATTGAAAGTAATTTCAGTGAAATGTAATGTGAAATGTAAGCTACATCAATTAGGTCAAGAAATTTGGAGAGAGTGAGTTAACAATTTACGATCCGTTCTTTAAACATCCGATCGCAAAATGTTGACTACAATATTCTATTGAAAAATATGATCATAATTATAATCGTATTTTCTTGAATGTTTTTTTTTATTTACACGTTTTCCATTTTACTATAAAACATACAAGTGTCGGCGATTTTATTTTGTAATAGAAGCGAACTTGACCGAACACACTCGGGCCAATATGAAATATTATTTTGATATTATTTTTGGCAAATTGTTTGTTGGTCAATGAACGCTATCTAAGGATAGATAAAATTAGGATAAAATGTGTAATATTATTATTATTATTATTATTATTATTATTATTTATCTTGTTAACTTTGTCCAAATAATGCGGAGAAAACGAAAACGTATCTTTAAGTCTACCGAGACTTTTATTGGAAGTGCCAATTAGTTTAATATTGATACAATTGAAATGTTACAAAAAAAAGAACAAAAATAGAAAAAAATAGAAAGAAAAACAAAACAGAGAAATATATAATAATTGAGAATAATTAGAAATAGATATTAAACTGATTGGCACTTCGGATAATAACTTTGAACTAAATTCAATCAATTATTGAACCATTCGGTAACGATGATTCACAGCCAACATTCGAATAATTTAAAAAGAGACTCGTATATAACGTGTGCAATCAACCAAATTCATTGAAATTATTAGTAAAAATATTAGAAGAAAAAATTCATCATCATCAATTGTCCATTACCGTAGTTGTCCGATTTGTTATCCATCCAAATGTATTTAACATTCGATTGAAATTCGGCTACGAGAAAGAATCGTGCCTAATCGAATTAAAATAAAAGAAATGTTCAATTAAAAAACGCGACAATGCTTCCTTCCATACCAGAAGCACATGTTCCTTTTTTCTGATAGTAGGATGATGTTGATACTGCGAGAGCAAGAGTGTGGAGGTGTTTGGGGCTCGTTGAGCGTAAGATCAAATAAAATAACGAAAGAAATAGTAGGAAAAGGAGAATGGAAATGGGAATGGGATGAGATGGGATGGGATGGAAAGAAAATAATCAAGAAAAAAAAAACAAATTGATAGAGTAATTTAGAAGATTATTCCTGGAGAGGTGCGGATGGCCTCGCAGGTATCGGTGCGGGTCTAGGTTTTCCTTGAGATGGTTTCCTCGGTTCGCCAGAACTTTGGATTCCAGCGAGTAACTCGCTCTTCCTGATGCTTTTTAGGTCCAAGTCACCATAGTAATCCTCGCTGTGAAGCAAAATGGAAAAATATCCAATGGTTAAAGACATGCGCGTGCGATTCGAGCCGACACGTGTTTGTCGTGTGAGTGCTCTTTTTTTTTCTCATGATGTAAGCAAGTTCCGAAAACTTATAGAACACATACTAATATGTATAACGTTATTTCTTCCAAGGGAATCAAAATTGAAACCTATAAGGCGTGATGCATGCTACGTGAATGTGCAGATTAAATAACATGATACAACAAATGAAAGAATACATAACTATTTCTAATCAAATCCTAAACAATGTTTTCTATTTGATTTGCGACGAGAGAATATTATTATTAAAACATTGAAGCGTTAAGGATATGCAGTAACAAAGGGATTGACATTTGGTATGGTAGATTATTACCAGAACATACATATACCCAGACAAACTAGATTGGCTTGTACCCGACATCGCGAATTAGATCAAGTTAATACGGTGAAAGTAAGTATACGGCGTTCGCGGATTGAGCGAAAAGTAAACGATAAATGTTGTATATAATGTGTGGCTTACTTTCAGATCAGGCAGCTCACACAGAAAGACCAAAAGTAAAAGTCTAACTTACCATCCTGGAACATCTTCAGGATCTTCGCAAGCACCGCTACCATCGGCATCGCCAATTTTGAACACGGTACCAATCGGACAACCATATTCTCTAGCAATACCCTCGAGACATATGTAATATTTTCTGCAGTCCTCAGGATGGGCGTGTCTGCTGAAGCTGCCGGATGCGCCGCTCACTTCACCTGCGGCTGGACACGTGAAACCTCCGGCGACCTCTGTTTAATGTAATATCACAGTACATACATATCTGTTCTCATTTATATTTAAAACTAACTACATCATCATCATCATTCTATTCCAGATCTAATTCAAAGGAGATAAGTTAGAACGTAGTCGAGTTTCGTGTGTTTACTTATTAGCAGGAAAAGGTAGGTCAAAGTTCTCTTTTACATACCATCGTTTCTGCATTCGGGTACTTGATCGGCCCACATGCAAACTCTGGCTTCGCGATCGTAAGCAAGTCCAGGACTGCACTGATATCTGGATGATTCTCCGTTCCAACAATTCCAAAATACGTCGCATTTCTTCTCATCTGGGAAGATACCGTAAAGACGAGAACAATGCGGCGTACTGATCGGTGGTTCCAATTGCGTTCTGTCACCGCATTCAACGTTGTGCAGGTAATCGCAATTCTCGGTAAGGAATTTGCTGTCAGATGCATCGAAAGCCAAACCGTTCCCGCACGTTTTTAATTCCGCTACGTTATTATCGCACTTCCAATATTTGTCGCAAGATATGTGATGTGGATAGAAACCAAAGTCATCTGGACATTTGAAATTCTCCTGGCCGTTACTTCCTGTAAATTTCATCAACGAATGTTCAATAAGTTAAAAGTTTCGACTAAAATCTTCGACGAAATAATTGGAATGATGAAGTAATCTGTTTGTTCGATATCTCATTTTAAATTCACGAAGGCCGGGGACCTTTTTTCTTCGACTGACAGATTACTTTCGCTCTCAAGGCATGAACTGGTTTCGTTAAACCATCCTGATGTTACGCAGGCAAACACGGAGTCGTATTTCTTTTTCTCTATCTCTCTTTCTATCTTTCATTCATTCTTTCTCGGTTCTATTATTCCTATCAACATGATTTTAATTCTCCTTTCTTAGCAAATATAAGAAAAGAGAACGAAATCCCAAGCAAGCAAGCAAGCAAGCAAGCAAGCAATCAACCAATGTAGATTGCGGTTAAGAAGAAGAAGAAGAAGAATTCTAAATTATAGGTAATCCCTGTCTCTGTCGACAGATCGTATTTTAATATAATTTCAGGCTTTTGTTTGTATCGCTCTTCAAATAATAATTCGTTCGGTTTAAATCTCGGAAGAGAATGAACTAATGAAACAATAATTAGATAGTATTAAACGTAAACTTAAATCCCTTCATTTCAAATGAGAAAATTTCATCCAGGAAGTTAATACTAATTATTATAATTAATTTCCAAATGATTTGATCAAACTACACCCTGATATTATTATCATTCGCAGTTGCGAAAATACCAATTTATTTCTATTTAATTAACAAATGATTGTTTCATATTAATGAAAAAAATAAGTTTTCAAGGGTAACGGGGTAATGATTAGAGTCCGTTATTGGGATAATGTGTCGGAATAAATTGTCCTTTTGGCGACATACGATGGACGAATAAATATGAATGCGTTATGTAAGGATACGAGTTGACTTTCGCCAGACGCTTTCACTTTGGGCCCAGAGCCAGCCGGATAGGAGCAGCCAGCCCGTGCAGAAATAACAGAATTGCTGTTGGTGGTACTGGTAATGGTAGTGGTGGTACTTGCGAACCCTTCCAGCATCCCGTTCACTCCTTTCAGTTCTATATTCTTCATTCGTTTAACGTATACAAACATAAAAGTAACTACCGTGCTTCTGTACTATGCATATATGCCACGTACAAACATATTCATAGTTTTCAAAAGAAATACTTTTAAGAAAGATCATACATGTAGGATCCTGATGCTTTTACACGTTCGTCGTTTGTACTTTCAAGCATGCATTAATTTTTTTATTTATATACTTTCCTCGACTGATTTCCTGAATTTTTCTTCATTTTTGTCATGCTCCAATAGTATTTGAAACTTCCGCAATAAGATTTCGTTTAGTTGATATTATTTGAAAATTATTCTAATAAGTTAGCTCGATCGATATTAGATTTCCTACTTAAGAAATATTATCCTTGATCTTCTCGCATGGTTGGACGATTAAAAAAAATTAAAGAGAGAGGGATGAGTTAAAATCCGGGCCAAGGTTAACCTCGTATGTTAAAGGAAAGGGAAGGAGTTCAACTTTCGCACGAATTACATGTTTCTTGTGTCGCAAATTTATGTTGGGTCTTTCTTTCTTTTTTCCCCCTTTTTTTCTTGCCCGAACGTCAATGCCGTTTAAAAATGAAGGTGTGGTCTTTTACAGACGATCGACAAAACTTTCTCCGGCATTCGAAGTGTTTCAATTTTTACGGCATTAACTCGTGTTACTTTGCTTTATCGTTATCCTTATCTTTATCTTCCGCTTCCTTTTATTTCAGTCATTTCTTTGATTTTCGTTATATGCGAGCGATATTTGTTCCGTACATTTTTCTTTTATGAGAAGAAAGGGTTTTTCTTTCATTTTCTTTTCATGTATAATTTGCAATATTTATTATATCATTTATTTAAAATATTTTTTGCTTTAGTTAAATATAAAGTATTCCAAATTGATGATAAAACCAACGATAATAGTGTTATATGTATATTTAGTTATATACATATAGGATACCAAAATAATAATTATAATGAAAAATAATGAATTTTCGCAAAGGTTTTCAATTGGAAAATAATTGTATTTACTAATTAATCGTTTATTAATCGAGTGGGTTTGAATGATATTCATAAAAAGTAAGAAGGCTAACGACTTAACAACGAGTGTGATGCTGCGCTGAACGAATGCTGCACGAAGAACATCGATTATTATTATTACATGGTAATAAAGTTAATCCTCTAGATCCTAAAAGTTGAATCAGTCGAGAAGGAAAGTAATCATTGAAATCTGACAATATCTAATAATTAAATAAAACCTTTGCAAGTGGTAGAAATAGACAGGGGTAGTAATAGTAATTCGCGTTAATTCACGTAATGCATGTCACACACTTTGATCCGTGTCCATCGTCACTACCGAATCCCAATGAAAAATCGACAAACCAAATGACTTTAGTTATCCTTTAGACAGAATCACGTCGCGGAAATGGATTTTAAATCGATGCACATGTGTGTTGTTTTTTCATTCATTTACGTACCGGCGATCAGTATGGCGGCTATCACGTAGTACGTCCTCATGTTGATTAAAGGATTGTTTGCGTGCTCCAGGGATATTCGTCCTCGCGTTAACTAAATGTAAAGAAGTCACTACTGTGTAGACACCACCTCCACTTGTTCGCTAAGAGAAAGAGATCTTTCTGTGTTCGCGTCTCCTCGATTTCCAACTTTATATCAGGCATCGGTCACGTGTTGTGCCCTTCCTCCACCAATTTCCCCTCCTTCTCTTCCTTGCACCTTCCACCACCCCATCGTTTGTCTCTTCTTCGCATTACTTCGAGAAAAGACCTATCCTGCCTGTACTATATTGGTGTACACCGTACAAAACCTTTCCGACCCCTTCCCATCCTTCCTTCTTTCTTTCTTTCTTTCTTTCTACCCAAGTTGCCGTCCTTTTATTTTTCGGCCTCCGCACAAAATGCCATCCATTCGGAGACTTAACGACGCGTTTTCGTCTTCTTCTTCCAGAAGGAAGGAGCAGAAGCTCGAAATTAAACCAAAATTGACATTCCTTTTTGTTATCCATTTTTCTTTTCTTTTTTAGCCATGCATTGAAATCTCCGTATAACGATAATTATTTATCTATTAAATAAATCGCCACGAAACTTATTTTCCGGGCAAAAGGCTAATATTTATTTCTAATTAGATTTAGAAATCGGGATGATCATTATTATTTATTCTACAACGTAAGAAATAAACGGCGAACGAGATAGATAAATATAGGAAACGATTATCGGATGAAGTATTTTCATTTCTATCACAAATTGACTGGCTATATTTCACAAGGCGTTATTACTTAACGATCAAGATGATAGGAGGCGATGATATTTACAAATCATTTCTAGAAACAAAGTATATGTTTTATGCAACAGCGAAATTCCCACGAGGGGTGCGCGAATTGATCATAATGTCGTATAATTAAGATAACAATGGCCGTCGTCTCAGAGGAGGTGTCGCGATGCAAACACCATACTTGTCGATGTCTGCATTTGAATGGCGCTTGGATGAATCAAACCTTACCTGCACTGAATTATAAAAAAAAAAAAAAATACTTGTGAAATAAACGAGTCGTTGTATTATTGAACACATTTGCAGAAGGAAGGAAGGAAGGAAGGAAGGAAGGAAGGAAGGGACCAAAATGGCGGATTCAACGAAAATCACGTATGGGTTTGCGTACGAAAATGTGGGACGATGAGCAACAAAATGCAAAATCGATCAAAATGTAAGTTGAAGGAGATTTTCTCGTGGTTAACAGACGGAATACCGATCGGGCGAGACGCGTTCAGCTTGTTCTTGGAAAGACCAAGGACGATTTCGAACAAGGTGGTCACGCATGTTAATGCCAGACGCTTTCGACGACAACGGAACTTTCTCGCTCCGTTTAATCCAGTTTCTCGAATAAATCGTTTTAAGCGAGCACCGAGAGAGAAGGGCATTACTTTTTTACTTCTTACTTACTTGGTCTAAGGAATCTACGCGGAAGGACTTTTGTCTTGACCTTGGCATGATCACGACATAATATCGCGCTGCGGTCATTCAAATACATTCGTAGCAATATTTCATTTTCATAGAAATTCAAGCTGATCCTATTCGAAATTGACGAATTAGGTTTGCGACAAAGCTTACGATAGATTGCAAATATACAGGAAGTGCATTACCGGTCAGCAAAGAAAGAAATGCCTTCCGGATAACGGTAAAATTGCAACAGACAAGTACAATGGTGCGTGATCACGGTAGCTGGTGGTGTTACATACCACCCACACGTCAAGGATTCCAGTACCAATGCGGTTCCTATATCCTGCCTCTCTGCCCCTCTTCGATTAATATTCGGCCTCGCTAGCCGATTATGCATCCTGATCCCGTTATCCTTCCGTCTTGGTGCCCCGCCTCGTATATCCATCCGACAAACACCTCAACGATAATACATATTTAAACATTATTATTCTACGTGAAACGAGAAAAATCATCGAATTTTCTTCGAACCCCCGTAAGATTGAAATCTAAAGAAGTGTTTGTCTTTGAAGATAGATTAGAGCTATATAAGGAACAGTATTACGGAATACGGATCTTGACGCAAAACCTGAATGCAATATTGAGAAATAGGTATGGAAATAAGATATGCCAGTTATATTCTCAAATGGAAAACATCTAAGAGAGTATTTTACCTATTTACTATATATAAAACATCATTTTATTGTCTTTTAATATACATTCAAATTTGATGTTAACATAACATATGATTTTCTCTTTTTAAAGGCCAAAGAAATATAAAAAGAGGTCAAATAGATATTCGAGAAATGTTGCGGGTGTAAAAAAAGTATCTCTTAAATCGATAATTTAACTAAAGCACCGTAAACTCGTAGTCGTAGTACGAGTTTCGCGTAGTCACTATAGAAAAATTACGTAAACTAGATATTACATAATGAAATGTTATATCCACGTTTCGTACAACTTTCGTTTAATGTTTCGGGTATCCCTGAAAATTTTGCATCTATCCGATTCTTATTCAAATGATTAGAATCTAATGACAAGTCAATGAAATTCGTACACTTCCAAGGAAAAATTGAGTAAAAGTAAACGCTGTACGATTTTAAATGACACTCATTGCAGATGCATTTAGTCATTTCTGTTGTTTACTATTATTCCTTTCTTATTACAATCATGATTTGATATTGTTCTTCTCTATAATTATTAGCACTGATAGCAGTGGTTACTGGTAGCAGGACGGTTATTTTGGGTAGACGAGAGAACAATAACCGCTCTCACAATCAAAGAAAAAGAAAAAGAAAAAGAAAAAGAAAAAGAAAAAGAAGCCGTTCGTTCAGTGATTGCATAAAACGCGATAGAAAAAAAAGTTGCAAACGAGTGGAAGATCAAGACAGATCGATGTATATAATCGACACTTACGAATGCGAAGGAACATCCGTTCGTTCTTGGTAAGTGAAAGCCATGATGATCCTCGGTGATCCATTTCAACGCTCGGATAGTTCATATGCTTTAGACTATAGTATTTACCATCACTATAGTCGGTATCGTCTCACGAATACGCATATATGAATCCTTTACGAGTAAAAGCTGTTCTCTCAATCTATTACAAGGATTTTTCTTGTGCCTTTACTAAAATAATGAAAATTCTGTTGCATTTGTCAGTATTATTAATGTAAAAAAAGAAATCCTATTGAGAAGTAATTTTTGGAAGTAGTGGGTGATCTTTTATCAGAGACCGGATTCGAGTCATCGCGATGAAAAAGAAAGAATAAAAATGCAAAGCACGCGTTCAATGGAACTTCCCTGATTGTCATTCTTAGTACATCCTATAGATACGCGTCGGTGATGCCGACAACAACGGCGGTAGCAACGATTCTTACAAAGACGTGAAGGGGATCCGAAGAAAATCTATGCGCGAAGGTGTCGATGACCTTTCTTCCTACGTGTGCCCTATAGTCTCGTCCTCGGTTTAATCTACAGTTAAATCTTCATTCTTCGAATGTTAACTTCAATTCAACGTCCAACGCCATTTGGAAACTTTCAATATTTCGATAATTAATTACAAATTAACGTGTGTCTTATTCTACGAGAGTATTACCTATATTATAAACTATATACTCAAAATTGCCTAGTTACGTTGATTTTTTTCTAGTTAATGAGCTAGACAGGAGAACTAAGAGGAACGATTTCACATCATTACAAAATCCTAATCGACTACTTAACACTTTCCGCAGCATTACTTTATCCATTTCAATAAACTTTCTCTACAATTTCCTTGTTTTGATTTCTATAGGACGTTTATATTTTTTTGGTAGATTCGTTGCATCTCTCAAAAACGATGTTCGATACAATGCTAGATACCATGATAGATAAAATGTGACCAAGAGAGAAAGATATTAATAGGTTACCTCATTGAATTTCGACGCATTGAATATCTACTTTTCTCGGCACGAGGTTTTACGGTTATGTAAAGTTATATTATGTAATCACGTCGAGAAATTGTTTTTGTCGACACATTTCAATGAAGCACCTCTCTATAATAAATATATATATATATATATATAGTAAAGGCGTAAAAGTAACAGTAAATATAATATATATGTGTATGTGTTTATAGATATATTTTATGCGTTGTAACATTACTTTAAAGATTCAAGCTACGATAAGATACGTCGTTGACCGATGAGATGTTAAGGAAATGATATTACAACGGTTATAATGAATTCCTTGATTCAAGTTGTCATTGAAAGTTAAAAGTGTATCAGGTATGGTCAAGATTATTACAAATGATAATAACTTTAACCCAATAACGAACTCGAACAAGAATGTCCTTTCGTTGTAAGTATTTCTAGCATTACTATTCAAAGGTGAAGCAAAAGATTGAAACAGAAAGTCGAGGAGAAAGATAAGGGAAGAGAAAAGATCGACTAACTAGAAAGATTCATGCACTGGAATGCGGTATCATCGTTCCAAGGAGAACCACTTTGTGCTGCACCCTGTATAGTCCATATAGTCCATATAGTCCATATACCTACAATACGACCTCTTCGTTAAGATTCAGTTATTGTCTTAGCGCCATTTCCCTACAACCATTTATTTTCTTCTTTTTTCTCTTCTATTTTAACATCGCAGAATTGGTCAATGGATTCTCTATTATTTAAATATCAGATAAGAAATATATTCCGTTTGTACAATTTATTTATTTCCAAAAACTATTGGAATCAATTAAAATGAACAAAATCTGTTAGATCAAAGATCAGATAGTTTGGAATGAAAAAAAGTACACGTGAATCTTTGATCGCATGCGCCTATAGAATAAGTCGAACGTTTTGGCTTTCTGCTTTCTACATATAGCATGACGGAGCATGATCATGATACGTTATTAGAAACACTCGAAACGAACTTCGATACATGTATTTTCTGGAACACTTTCTTCTTCTTATTCGAGAAACTCTTTGACTTTTTAATCAAACATTTCAAAGCCCATAACATTCTTTTCTTATTTTTACTTATAAAATATGGTGGAAACATTTGGACAAAAAAAAAAAGAAAACAGATAAAGCCTCTATTATATTTATGATCCAACAAGGAGACATTAGGATTTTAACGAGCTTTGGTTGGATTAGTGGTCATACCTTTAAGGTATTCTCATAGTAAAGTATAATACTTTCATGTATGTTGTATATTGCTGTTAGAAGTACATGTCATACTATTGAAACAGATTGGATAATCAATTATATTCTCAAATCTTTCGAGTTAGATGAAAGATTAAATACAATTCCTATGTGTATAATCCTTTAGAAAAAAAAAAACAAAAAGATATGGATAATCGATGGTAGACGATAGATAGATACGTACTACAACGTAGCCTGAAAATCCGGTTTCGGGGAAATAATGAAAGAAAAGAAGACCTGAAAATCCGGTTTTGGGGAAATAATGAAAGAAAAGAAGACGACCGGCTCTCGTGTTTTTCTAATGAAGGATCTTAGATTTTGTGAACAACTTGCTGATACAACACAACCACCTTTTGCCTTCTTGGAACACATTTTAAGCGACCGTTTAAACACCATCATGACTGGAAGGATAATTTTAGAACGGAGAAAGGACAAAAGAAGAATTTTATTGATATTAAATACTGGATCTGATGATGTTTTTTTTATAAAAAACTTTAAACACAAATTTTGTGTTCATTCTTTCATTTATCCTGTTAATAAATTCAATAGCTTTATTTACAGTTTAAAATAACTCGATGCAATTACATCCATATCTTGTTACTTCATAAATTATCATTGAATTTGAATTACTTTCTTTTTAATTCTTCTCTTTCACTTTAACTAAAAATTATAACTATAATAAAATAAAAATTCTTCTTTGTCTATATGTATAAAAATAAAGTTTACGATAGAGGAGTATTTTGTGGTTGTATTGAAATAATCGGAAAGTTCAAAGTTTACGTGTATTAATATTACGAGATTAAATGTATTGATTAATAATAGAAATCTCTCATCGCTTTCGAATAAGTTTGTATTTAATAAAGGATAGGCAAAAGGTAAGCAATTATTTGGACGGAATGAAATATCCATAAAGTGAAAGTTGATAGGAAATTCATAAATTTATGAACGAGGAGACACTCTCTAAATGCTTGCAAATGCAGTGCGTTAAGCGACAAACGTGTTCCTAAACTGAAATAGCGATACGTAATAGCAACGTAACGTCAAATGATTCGATTAGGTTACTTCGGAAAATTCACAATAAAACTTAACTTTCATGATCTTTCTATTTCTTGCAAATATATTATTATTCTTGATTTTTTGACATTTGTGCATCTAGGATTTTATTCTAAATATTATAATTAGAAATAAGAAAAATTGATGGAAACAAAAAATATACATTTTTCCTTTTTTTTCCATGAAATTGTAAATAACGTTGCGGTTAAACTATAAATGAGAAGTATACTTAAAGAAACAAGATGCGAAGAGTGTTGTACGCTATGCAGTCTAGAAAGGTGGAGATAGAGAAAGGAAAGGAGAGAAGCCTAAGAATTCGAGTCACACCCAGAGACAACGACGAAGACCTTCCCTCTTCAGATAAAGAAAGAATCGCAAACAACGTTGGTGAAAACGTGGGCGAGAATCTAAGAGATCTTCCTCCATTTTCTAATATACTTGCTTCCTTTCTCAAATCAAATCAAAAATCAATTGAAAACAAAAGAAGGATCATTTTGATAACCAAGTATATCGTTATTTTATTGATAAACTTTCTATTGATTTTTTCCATTTGTAACGTATGGTTGTTAGAGATTGGGTCTCCTGTGCATGAGTCTTCGATGTGTCACACGTAAGAAATGCAAGTGGTCAAACAACGTGCCCACGTGGGCACGCGTAAAGTCAGCCTTGTATCCATTGTACTTTATCAAAGACAGACTGCGGATGTATGAAATCATACTATAAACGTCTCGAGTTCGATAGCCGGAATTTAATCCTATAAGAATTAGTACAATATTCTTTTAAATAGAAAAACTCAAATACTATGTAAGAATGAAATTGTGGGTGGATGCTTTGATGGATATTCGAGTTTCAACTTTACCACACATACGAGTTGGTCACGGCGAATGAAACTTAAGGAATGCGTTCGTACGGTTCGCTCTATTTCTCCTTGTTCTATTCTAAGTTTACTGGGCCTGTATAATGCACAAAGGTGACTAGGGCCCATATATTAAATCAATTGTACGTTCGTTTCAAACATCGACCGATTCAGTTACAACTCCTTTTGACGTAAAAATTCAATTCGCTGACAGATCTCTGATTCGACAGATTATTTAGTTTTATTTAGTCAAGAGCGATAAATAGAATATCTAGAAATATATTAATAGATGTATACTAAAGAAAATTGTACTATTTTAAGGGACACTGTCTCTATAGGCTGTACACATGAATGAATCGATTATTTTCCACACGCGATAACACGAGTTTCACTTCTATGTGCATTCTTTTTGTTCTTTTTCATTTTCTCTTGGATGCTTTTTTTAATTCGATTGCTTCTCGAACTTGAATTATAAAAACCAGGACTCTGATGTAACAAGCGAATGTCATCAAGGGAGACGACGAGAAGTGCTAACAACTCCAAGATAAATCTTCACTTTCAGATGCAACATTCGGCGACGCAACGACGCAACTTCTTCGTCAAAAGGACAACGTCCTTTACCGGTCATTAGGAAGAGAGAAAGGAGATTCTTCTTCACCGTAAACGACGTCGTCTTCTCTATACGAATATTTCGTAATCAGGGTCTCGCTACTTATTTCAACTACAGTTGTTTTTACTCTCTCTTTCTATTTCTATTTCTTTATTTTATACAAAATGTTTTTTTTTTTTTGCTAATATGTTTGATCCACTTTACAAATAGATTATCAGGATTATTGAAAAACAAAAGTTTCATTGGTTGCTTTTGTACTTGTTGTTTGTTTATTTGTAGATCGGAATCTTTAAATCTGTCCAATTAAAAATAGTTTCCTTGTAAATTATTCGTTTAAAGTGAATCGATTCGATTGGATTTATTCCACGTAAGCAGTTAGTTGGTTCATTCGAATCACACACGCGATCGATCTTTCGATTCGTACCTAATCTTAGAATCGAACGTTCGCCGAGAGGTAAAGATTTCTACGAAAGGTCGAGGCCGTTCGCGGTCTCACGCTGTTCATGGCGGCGTATATCGTTCCTTCTCATAAGTATTCAACTTAACTTACCTAATCTTTTTACTTACTTACTTACTTACTTACATACCTCGTTTGTTAATCGATTCTTCTCAGGTTTTCACTTTCTTTCTGATTTAATCTTACAATAGTATAATAAAGAAGAAAGCGTTTTTTTTCAGAATTTGTTGAAATTTTGTTGTTGAAGCTTCAGTTCAGGACGAGTCATCAATCACTTGTGTTTAGAATAATTCTGTGAAAAAGAGAAAGCTAAAACATCTGAATACGGTCCTGATCAAGAACAGATACTTTTACATGAAATGTAACTTACACGTGTTCGCGATATAAGTGTAAGTATCACTACAGTGATAGTACTTTTACCCACGCATCGTATGTTTCTATGTAGAATGGTTTAGATGGCGAGTATACTTCATATTTCTCAATGCCTCGTGTTACTGTCGTGATTTACGTTGATGTACCTGGAATACAGATTACCTACATGTTACCTTACTTATCGAACGAACCTACATGTTACGACAATAATCATCGTGGCAATTGCCAATAATAATAAAGTCATTGAAACTTTCAAAGTAAAAGCTCAATTTTGATCGTCCAGTTTCATTTTGAATTTATTTGCTTTTTTTTCATTTCATATAATAATAATAATATTATTTGAAATCTTGACGAATTTGTATTTTTAAGACACTCGCTTTCTTGGTCGTTGCCATTTTGTTTAACGGATATGCATTTAGTGAATTTTTCAATGAAAAAACCTGTCCTGATTCCTGTTTTCAGTGTTCGAACTATTGAGTTGGTTCAAGAATTTGTACTACCTGATAGTGACGTCACTTCTTTAGCTAGAAATAGAAGTGTTCTGTTCGATTAAACAACATCTTTCTCTTTGTAGTTTTTTACCTGTTTGTCGGTTTGTTTTTTGAAGGGTATGTTAAACATTTCTAATTATACGCACGATTCTTGAATATCTGTGTAGAAATACTGCGTAGCGGAAGAAATTAATTTTTACTATCAAGGTCGAGTGAAGGTTCGTGTCTGAATAATTCTTTTTTCAAGTGTTTTTCATTTTATTATTTCGATCGTATCATTGTAACATTTGAAATCACTCGTACGATACTTGAATCCATGATTCATCCTTTTTAGACAAGAAAGGATTTTTTTGTCGATTGAGATTAAATTAAAATACAAATTATATATTTGTATCATATTAAAATATAAACTCTCTATTAAGAATTGTAGTATTATATACTTATTGATAATTATAATATTGTAATACATACATAGTATTAGTTGTTATCAATTACATCGTAAAGCGACGAGTTTAAATTTACTTACACCTTTCTATTTCTGGTATTTTCTATCCGGTTTATTGCTAATGATCTGGCGATTTATTTTAAAAATCAATAGAATTAGAAAACTAGGCTTTTGAAACTCACTTTGAAGAAAGCGCTAAAGAAAAAAGGGAATGCAATTGCACTCTGGTGGCATGTTGTTGGAGTCAACTCGTGCTTAAAGTTACCATCTGAGAATTTACCGACGAAGGTGATTTCTTTCACGAAGAAGATTCACTTATCTTCCAGGTGGTCATTGGCAGATTTAACGAGATAATTAGGCGAATGCTTCGTAAATTATATAAAACATGAAGATTCAGATAAAATAATCATTACAAGTTGTTATTTCTTATGAGTACTTAAATGTATTTATGATTTTATTATCAAATACCTGCTACTTGTTAAACGAACATGCAATATTATTTTCTAACACTAAGCATTTCATTATTTCATCAAATTTATCTTACGACGAATTAAATCTAAATTGTGTTCGTTTTTTTTTTTTTTTTAGTTCTACAAAGTATAAAGTTAATGAGCTATTTTGTATTAAATCTATCATTCTATTTTCTATTAATTATGCTTACGAATGTTTACAAGCTTAGAAAGATGAAAATTGAAAATGATTGTATCATTGCATTGAAGGATCCTTTCACGAATATTAAGTTTCGAGTCCTTTTGTTAGTTAACTGGAACACACAAAAAATATTATTAGTATAAAAATTGTTGTGCTTGCCAATATAGTTGTTGATTACATACCATTTTGCAATGACAAAGGGTTTGCAGGAGTCCGTTGGTCTATCATAAATCATCCCCGTCGTGCATCGTACTAATTGTGGTCGACCAAGCCTACAAACGATTACGCTGGTGCAAGCATCATCGAGTTTATGCAGATCACCATCCGTGCATGGAACTTTGCTCATAGATGCTGGTATGGTATGAAGAACGGTCCATGGATTCGTTATACTCGATTCCGGTGATTCCTGTAACGTTTCTGGTTTCGAAGTGACTATCTCTTTATCTTCTTCTTTTTGTACGTCTTGTTGGTTAGATCGTTGTTGCCATGATTCTGCGTTGACGTTACTTCCCCAAGAAGTTGCAAGATAAGGACTTGGTGGTCTTGTAGGTTGCTGCGGAACGTAGGAAGGTTGTTGCGTTGGATAGGGAGATTGCGAAGGATTTGAAGGATAAGAAGGATAAGAAGGATTCTGAGAAGAAACTGGGGAAGCTGTTGACCAAGATTGAGTTGTTGATGGTTGCGGTTTCGGTGTGGCACTACCTTTACAGTCGACGTTACGAACATAATCACAAACGCCTAATTCCTAAAAGAGGAGATATTTGCAACACTACAGGATGTGATTAACTTTTTAAATGAAAGTAGTAGAAATAGTATGTTGAAAATGTTAAAAGAACCGGACAGTTCTCACAATACTCTCATTTCATATTCGTTCGGTTTTACATGGAAAAAGAAATGTCTCGAGATTGAATGCTTACGTCATTGTAGACCAATCCTTGAGGACAACCGAATTTGATGGGTTTACTGGCCAGACAAACGTAGAATTCTGAGCAGTTCGTTGAGCTACGGTAATGTCCGTACGGCGTTGGACAAAACTTTGAACTTGGCGGTAGTGGTGGTTCTGTACGCGCAAAAGTTCAACTCGTATTATACTCTATTGTTTTTCTTGATTTATTTTTATTTGATTAGAACTTACTCGGTGTTGGAAGGGGTCTGCTTCCGCAATTAACGTTGTAATCAAAGTCGCAAACATTAGAAAAATCATTGAAAAGCAATCCATTGGGACATGTTTGTTCGACCACAGCATCGTCCCAACAATTCAAATAATTAGCACAACTTTTTGGACTTGAAAATTGTCCTCTCGACGTTAAACAACCCGGTGGCAATGGTGGAAGAGGTGATGGCTTGTAAGTCGGCAAAACTGGATTTGGTTTTGGTATTGAAATTGGATTTGGTATCTCGCCGTATGATTTTCCTTCGGGTATACCACTGTTTTCGTCATTTACAATTTCGATATTGTCGTCCGAAGAGTTTTCATTATTTTTCGACCATGCGTTTGTTCGCGCATCTAATTTTTGAAGTTTTATACTATCCCACGAGTGTTCTACAAAATTTATTAACATTTATATGTAATAACAAATTGAATCCAGTGAAAAATTTCCAATGATTTCATTTGCTTCATGTCATTTTTATTTAACTCAGAAGAAAAAAAGGAAATAAATGCAGCGTAGAACGGTGTAAATAATCCCTACGTGTGCATGTAACACGATATTCTAATAAACAAGGACATACCTTCGTTCGATTCAACGTAACTTAATTCCCCATTTTTCGCAGTGGTGGATGTTACTCCAGCAGTCACTCCAGTTGTTGATCTGCTTCTTCTCGTAGCAATACTAACCCCCACGAAAAATGAAACTATTAACAATCCTAGTTTCATCGTTCTATCTTTTATTTTTGCTTATTTCGTAAAAACCAATGAAATCTCTCTCTAATTGTAAGTTAAACCGCACAAAATGAAATTTGGGAGTACAGTGGATGAATGATCGGTTGCAAATGGTACTGTCCAAGACCTTGGTACGATGTCCTGATGCTGGATGGGCTGGACCTCGGCCGTTCGAGGGCTTACATAGGGCATCCCCCACTATCGAGTTTTGCCAGGAGCCACAGGATCCCAATTACATGGCCGTAGGACCCCACAAGTTCGCGCGAACTCGAGGCATACTCCGCCTCTCCTATATTCTGCCATTGCTCGTAGATCTTTCTTAAAAAACCAGACGACATTAAAGTCAATGCTAAATTTTACTCCACCACCCTCCCCCTCCCATGTTTCCTTCATTCTTTCAAATTTCCTTATTATTTTTTTTTTTTCATTCAAATCCTTAAATCTCTTGTAACAAAACACGTCCAGTTTTTACTTTTTATTCCATTTCTTTTTTTACATCAGGTTTATAATTTATTTGATAAATCAAAGATTTAGTTTTTAGCATAGGATTGTTAAACAATTAATCATTTAATTACATTAAAACACACCTAAACTATTGGTTAATTTGAACAGAATAAGTTTGAAGAACGAATTAGGTAATTTTTGGTATGCATCATTGGAATGGATAAAAATAGGAATGCGTTTTGTTGGAGAATCATATTGCAAATCCTCCCACATGAATCCGTGGGTTAATGTATTTGGAAATACCAAGAAGAGTAAGAAAGGAAAGAGGGAATTTGGTAGACCGGTACCACCTGTAAGAATTGAAAAAATGCCGGTATGCAGAGGTAGATGCACTCTGAAGAGTATGCTTTCTTACTAAGGGACTCGTTTCCTAAATGCATCCTTGATATTCCTGTGACCACAACGAGCCAGGACTAAAATCCACTTCAATAAAGGAAGTTACAACTTTTCTTTTTTTTTCTTCTTCTTCTTCTTTCCTTTTTATATCCTTTTTTCTCACTCTGGTAGAAGGAAAAAGTGAGAGACCGGTGAGTCTGCGAAAGGCTCATCGTCCTATTTATTATCTGGCTCTCGATTTGGTGCTTCTTATACGTAAGAACAACCGGATACATAAGAAGTCCTTTCAGAGAGACAAGTTAAATAATAAAAAAGGGAATTTGCCTTTTCACGTAATCTCTTTACAATTCGTTCCTTCCTTTTTTATATTATCTTTTCAAACGAAAAAACTGCAAAATTATCCAAGAGAAAATTTCCAAATTTATCTCAGAAAATGACTTTGTTCCTTTGCATGCACTCGCAAATTTTTTTAATAGCACGTTACTGTAACTTTTAATATTCCACCCACAAACACTGACAAAAAGTTCAGAAAGTAAGAAAAAAATCGTTGTAATAAAAAAAAAAAAAAACAACAAATATATATCGACCAATAACGTTACTAACGGTAACGTATAGTAATTTCGTGAACTTTCAGAAGACAGTGTGGTTTTAAATATTTATTATCGAATCGGTTTGATTTCCGTATCACTTTTTATCTCGCTCACGTAAATCCTGTCAGGATAATTTACGTTAACTTTTATATATTTTATTTGTCTTTGATCTTATTTCAAAGTGAGACAATAAATTGAATCGTTGTTGAAAAAATAATTACAATGATTTCCATGTGATGCATATATCATTAGAAAAGTTTCATTATAAAATAATAACCGGTTACTTTAGAACATTTATTGTTTGAATAAATTACAACCTTTGGATCTCAGTTTGAGATTCAAATGTAAGAAAGAAAAATGTTTCTCTCTCTCTCTCTCTCTCTCTCTCTCTCTCTTTCTCTCTCGTTGTCTCTTTTTCTAATCAAGAGAGAGGATTACGAATGCGTATAAATTACTGCTGACTCAAACGAGCGTATTCACCTTGAATTTTCTTCTGTAAAGAAGAAGACAATGACCGCTCTTCGAAAACAGTTCAACCACGTCTGTCCGGTGTTCCTCTTACGTGCACTACGTAATCGCAAAGAGTCGAGGAGAGACATTTCAGAATCGTAAACGTGACTCGAATAATCTCCATCGATTTTAACTTATGCAAAGATACGCGAGATATTTATTTGATATACATATGTTGCATATACGGATTATATATTCTCCGTGTTCTTTTTCTTTTTCTTTTTCTTTGCATAACAATCAAGATATTAACATATTCTATTTGAGTAAAAATATCAGTCAAATGGTATTTAAATAATAGCTTTACAGATGATTTGTAAAAAAAGGTTATACTTGAGAATACAAAAGTATGATGGAATATATTAAATTTATTATGAAAATAATGCTAAAGATATTTCTTCTAAAATTTATAAAAATCAACTTATGCATTCTAAGAATGAAAGAAAATAATTTATCATTTAAGAATAAAAATTAGTTATATTACAATGAAATATGTTAGAAACCAATGACAGATTTATAAGTGACACATGATATTCTAATCCGAAGTTTAATCTTGTCTAAGTTATTCGTATTAATATTCAAAATCCTTTTATAGCTGTTCCACCGGGGATCACACGATCTTCGTCTTTGTCATCCTTAACCATGTTCTACTAGATTCTTTTTGCTCTCATCTTAAACCACGCCCCTTAACTCTTGCTCACTCTTGCTCCTTTTTTCACCACCGTCGTCGTCGTCGTCGTCGATACAGCCGCAGTTGTAACCATCTTTTCGTTTAAATCAAAACACAACTGTAAAGAGTTGTTAAAAATTTCGGATTAGAAAAAATATCTGAAATCATTTATAAATATTTCATTGAAACATACAAAATATTCATGTAATATATTTGGATTAGGTTAGCGTAGAAAATAAATGGTACCCTTTGGTATTTTGTTATTGTAGTTGACAGAGGGTGCTGATAAGAAATTACTTGGCGTGTCGTTCCGCATCATACAATAAAATTGAGCATGTACACGATACGCCACTTAGGACCAAATACGAAGCTTGATAGCTTTGCAGTCGATGCGCTTTGTATGCAAGCATAATTTACTTTAACCCTAACGTATATTCACCACCCATGCTGTAAGCGAGCACCTACGGTGAACGTTTCAATCTTCTTGCCTACATTCTGACAAAGTGGATAATCGAATACTCTTCCAAGTTATTCCATGAATTTTTTCCTTCTTCTTGTTTTCTTTCCAAAAATTTCCCTGCTAATGTGCACATTTGTTCGATAAAAATTGTCTTCTTAAAAGCTTTCAAATTCTTTTTATCCTTCATACTAAAGTCGTATTGTCGTTCAACTTGACTTTTTGAATGAAATGTAAATGAAACATTTTGAATGAAATAATATTATGATATATGTGTTTGTGTATGCATGCGCGTGATTTCTGGTAGCTAATTTGATTCGATGAGTAAGCAGATTGCAGGTTCTTCCTTTTGCAATTAATGCATATTTCTTCCTGCTATGACGTATGCATACGAATACATTCAGAAGATAAATATTTCAGTATTCGTTTGTTAGAAATAATTTACAGAAAAAATATATTTCTCTGTAAGAATTCATGTTAATATAATTTATTCAATTGAATAACAACTTTTCTCAAATGATTTCATTTGGAAAAGCTACACCTACGATTTGTGTATCAGATAAATTTAAAAATCGCATGTAAAATGAATGAATGATAAATCGTAGCTATATATTATATTATTCTTGTTAATCGTTTTTGTTTTATTTAGAAAGATAGAATGGTAGAAGGTTGTTGTATGGTGGATTCGCACTAATGAAGCGTGTCCATTTCGGTGAAGAAGGTTCGGGATTGAAGGGAGATAGAAAAAGAGGATGATAAAACAATTAAAAAGGCGCCAAAGGACGAATAGGATGGGAGTTACCGCAGGGAAGGTCAAGCAGTTAACATAAGAAAAAAGAAATCAAACGAAATAAGAAAATAAAAGAATGCTTAAGCGCGTCAAGGACCAGAGGTCCTTGCTCTCCGGGTCATAGCAGCACACCGACTCGAAACACTTTCTTCATCTCGACTCCCTCAGAGGCTCTCAAATTTATTCTATACTTTTGACTGTAATTATATGAAAAAAAAAACCAACCAAAAAAATTACAATCTTATCTTATCATTTTTCCACATATAATCGTCTAATTATTTTATATTCATACGTGTTTTTACACTGTTTAATACACATTTATACCTGTTTTTGAGTAAAAATGTGAGGTAGAAATTGGAAAAATAGTCTCGTTTTATCAGCAGACTTTCTTTGGATCAGTATTTGTTGTTAATTGAAAATGATCGTTTAAAAATGAGAACGCTTGTTAAAGATTTCGATACGTGTTGTCACTGATAAGAAAGTTACAACACTTAATTTACAGTGCAATCTTGATTCCGAAATTGAATCACCTTTCGAGCGGGTAACTTCGTTTTATTCGGCTATTTTAGCATGAACGTAGATTCTTCCGAACATTTTTTACGAACTTCTTTCATGGTATTTCCCCTATCTTGAGTCGTTAAATCGAAAGGTTCGAAAGGTTCGAAAAATACGAGGAGGCTTGATATTCTAAGATTAAGAGGAACAAGTTCTTTCGTTTACGATTACGAATTTTGTTTGATTAAAACTAAGTCTTATATAAGATTTTTAATATATAAGATTTTTATTTTGCATATATAAAAGAAGAGCAGTTTTTCTATGATCAGAGCCTATCATGCAGAGAGGTGCAAATTATGGTTGGCATTATCATGGTTTTTAAAAGGTTACATCAAGATTTTGTTTATATTTACATGAAATAAATGGAAGTAATACTTATGTATATCTGTAATTAGTAAAACTTATCCAATTTGTAATACGTAATCCATATCCGTCGGTATATTTTCACAAGTAATACAACCACTTTATGCCAGGTGTAAAATTGGTTGCCTACGTAAAGGCGAGTTATTATTAGATCGAGTCAAAAGTTTCTTCGTATTATACATTATACAAAAATGAAACAAATCTTTCTCATATTTAGTATCCAAATTTACTAGTTTGCTTGATTAAATTAGTATTACGATAATTATGTAATCTTAAAGTTATCTGCCAGAAAAATATGAAAATACTATAATTAATAACTATAGATAATCAGATAAATAATTTTGATTAATTGTTCATTTTGTAATCAATACAAGAATACTATTTTCCTTGATGTATAATTACCGTACTAGTATGATCATTGAGACTAAGAATACAGATGTTAAGATTAGAAGCGAATAACTTGGAATTACGAGGGATGGGATTAGATGAAAATCGGCATACTTATGACGAGAGAGTTTCGTAACTAGGTGCCATTGTTTCATTCTTCTATATATATATACACACACCTATATAAATGAATATACAGGATGTTCCAAAAGGTTGTTTCATAAAATTTATTGAAGGTATTATTGAAGTCAAATAGATGAAAAAAGTTTGTACAAACTTTTGTATCCGAAAATACTTTATTGGAAATATATATAAATATTCACAGTTAATCTCGGTAATACGTAGTATAAGTTTGGTCCAAAACTTTTTGGACACTCTGTATCTCTACATCTAGATACTTATATACATCTTTTACCTTTTCTCTTGTGACCATTCTCACCGAGCATCACTGAAATAATCTTTTCGAGTAACGAGCCACTGTGTCTCTCATTCTTGCTTGCTTGCATAAGAAAATAAAGCTAAGATCTTGAACAGATTTTCTTTAGAGTCACGGAAGTTCGTCGTTCTTTTTAACGTGTTGCTATGTCCTTAATTACTTACTTACTTTTTATTTTTATTTTTATTTTTATTTTTATTTTACACAAGTTAAATTTCAATTAACGACATTTATAAATTCATAAGAATTCAAATGAATAATTAAAATGTTCTGACTATAACTGGCTTACCCAGTCTATATATATAAAAATTTCCTAGCTTTAGTGAGATTTACAAAAAGAGAGAAGCTGACTCGCGGGAAATCTCATCCAACTATACTTGAGAATACTTCAACGTTGTTTTCACCGACCTATTGCGCGTGTAGTGACACGCAACTCTATAAAAAGAATTCTTTGAAGGAATCTAGAAGGCCATTAAAAACGATCAAACTACAAAATCTGAAGGAAGTATCCGCAATACTAAGAATCATTAAAAAAAAAAAACATAAATCGTATCTTAAAGATTATCAAAATATCTAAACTTTCTTATAATTTCGATTCATGTATGCATGAGTTATGAGCAAATAGAGAAAACTTCATGTAAACAGTTATGTTTGCTAAAAGTCCAATTGAAAAAAGAAAAGAAGATGTGGATAGGTATAGTAAAGTAGTTACCGAATTCTTAGAATGGTCCTAAAGGAAATGATGTGTCATATTTGTCGTCTTTCCGTTACGTGCACGTGCAAAAAGGTTATAGAGTTGTCATCGATTTACAATATATGTAAGTAATCAACACATCGAAATCTCATTTCAGATATTTATATACATTTTATACACATACATATATCAAAAGTTTTAATTCAAATGTAAGGAGAAACACTGAAGCAAATCAATTTCTTTATATTACGCAGAAATAAATAAGGGAAAATAAAAAATAAATAAAAAGGAATTTCTTTTGCTCTGAAAACAAAAAAATGAGAACGCATATCTAAGCATCGTTAATATTATAATTAATCAGATAATAAAGAAATGAAAAGGTACGTTAAGATGCATTAGAAGCATTAGGTATAACGAATCATGAAACGAATCATGAAACGAAGCAAAGGCCTCGCGATAGAAGAAAACCAGGTGTGTGTGTTCTCCAGTTAAGCCTTCCTATGGCACAGAGATCGGACTAGTGAAAGAGTGGGGCGCTCATATAAGACACGAAGCCAAACGCCTCTGCCAGTGATCAGGCTCGACACGAAAACTCATCGGCCGAGCTTCTTCGGCGCTTTTAAACTTTAAACCCTATATATATTATAATTATTATATATTAGTAATTACTCTTTGAATATTCATTATTATTATACTCCAAGTTGATGGCCCCAGCAGAGTAAAGAAACTCAAATACTCAGTAACGTCAAGTTTCATCGTTGTTGGTAGTTCCACAACCCTTTTTATCTCGAAAACACATACATACCAACAGAATGGCAACGACACGAGTTACTTTTCTTCTTCTGATTGCCCTCATCGTACACGGTGAGTGTTAATGACCGTCTTTAGTTTTCTTTTTATTCTCTGCCTTCCTTCCTTCCTTCCTTCCTTCCTTCTTTCCTTTCAATTTCTAATAATCTTGCTAATGATTCCTACATTCTTTTTTCTATATAACATTTACATGGTTTCTATAAAAATTCTATAATCTAAGTTAAGATTTTTTTATAGGGAATTTTGGGAGTTATATTATGAATTAAAAGTTAAGATTATTCGTAGATATTTTATTGATTATATGCATCTTCATTAAACAATGATAACTATTCACTAAAGATTTCACACATCTCAAGAACTTTCTCTGGCATCTTGTGAGTGAAAATATGAAAGTAGCTCATCGACTGTTTAACTCCACCACTTCCCCTCTAAATCCCTTCCTCCCTCCTCTTTCTCTTTATTTCTTTCGGTCTCTTTCTTTTTCTTTCTTTTTCTTTCTTTTTCCAATCCTTTCTCTTTTACTTCCTTCAATTTATTTTTTTCTCTTTTTCACTTCCAT
Organism: Polistes dominula; assembly: GCF_049000335.1. Lineage (NCBI taxonomy): Eukaryota > Metazoa > Arthropoda > Insecta > Hymenoptera > Vespidae > Polistes > Polistes dominula. Next base: position 228,486 of record NW_028301049.1, on the reverse strand, counting down.
TACATTTATTAATATTACATTTAATATTGAACAAATGTTCTTTTTAATTCATTAATTTGATGTTAAAAATAACAAGATCTGATAATTATAATATTTTGGTATTTCTTTGATTACACATTTTGTCGTCATACTTTTGAATATTTAATGAATTGCTTCTATCTGGTAAGGAGGACAGTTAAATGGAAGGATAGGTGTGTTTTAAGATTCTCGTTTTTCCTTCAGGCTATTTGTCGCACGTTCGATTTGCAGTAGTGACGTTACGTAAGAGATTCTACTTTCTACCGTCAAGTAAAGTTTTTCATTATAGAAATTAGTTGAAGTCGCATTACTTGTTCTGCCTTACGTAGATGCATACCAGAGTGTATCATGGAAAATATTCATTCGATCGTTTCCGTACTGGTTTCCTTTCCTTCCGTGAATGTTCAATCCAATTGAAAAAATTATTACACGTGTTGCCCAACGTCCTATCCTGTGTGTCTCTTTCATTTTCGTAGTCGAGATATTTTAAGAGAGAAATTAATGTAGAATTATGAAGAATTGTAAGAGTTTTGTCAAATAAACGCAAGTAGGTCGAATAATTTGCAGTAGAGAGGCGTTAAGATTGCTTAATCGTTATCAAGATTCTACCAAGATGTTTTACCGACCATGTTTTAATGACAATTCTTTAAAGACGTCATTTAAATTCTTTCATATCTTAGTCTAACATTGCTATTAATAATTTGAATATATTAAAAAAGAAATTAAATGAATAAAATACTCTTTAAGATTTATATAAGAAAATATGAAGAATAAAAAATATTAAATATACATTCGTACTTGTCATATTTATGAATGTTATTAATGACGATAAAAAATTCAAGTAAGTAAGAAAATAATATTACTTTTTCCATAGATAAAACAAATGAACGATCAATAGTCCATCGAAGTACACCTATTAACGTAATCTATCATTAAAATTCTCGTCAGGTTGGTATAGCTATGTCTAGTCCGGAAACTAGAATGGCATAGCATTAAGTAATTTCTACCTAGTTCAATCAAAACCGGTCATTATTCTTTTTCCCACGTATATTTGAAATTTTACTGCACCGTTAACTCCCGTTACATAGTCGATTGAAAATAATTAAATAAAGAATTAACTAGATTTTTTTGTTGTAATAAAAGATCACTACTTTCTTACAAGTTTTCCATATATATATATATATATATATATATATATATATATATATATACAAACACGTATACATATGTATATGTACATGTATAGAAAATATTTCTCGCGGAAGTAAACGTGGTGTGTTATGTATAGTAGCAGCTAGTACGTAATTATGTATAATATATGAATTTGATTCTTTAGAAGTATGATCAAAATACAGGAAATATCAGTCATTCAGATTATTATTATAAAACATGATTAAAAAATAACTAATATGATTCCAACTTTAAATTATAAATGAAAGAATAAATGAAATTATCGTAAATTATATAATTGTCATTGTGAAAAAATGTGCAGTTTTATTTTATCAAAGATAATAAATAATTGTAAATATTTATTAATTAGTGGGACGTATAAATAAGTTTGCCAACGGTGGAGCCATCTAACCCACACTTCTGTTCACTCTTTACAAGGAGTTGTAAAAGAAGGGAAAGTAAGCCTTCGCTTACAGAACGTCGGCACCGTTTACTGTGCGTCGTCCCTTACATAAGATACTTCTTACCCACTCATTGATATCTCCTCCTATTTGTCGGTGTCATTCTATCTCAATAATAATTCATTATTTTATATTCAATAATTTAGTTAATTTTATTAACTAAAACGATTATTATTACTTTGCTAAATGTAGTCTAGTTAATCTAGAATACTTGAAAATTTTGACTTGATAGTTTTTATTCGGAATATTCTGCAATTTGAATACCGTAATTAAACATAAATGTATAAAGCATGTTTAGAAATATTTGTGTATAAGTTCGCGCAATTCTTGTTAAGCAACTACTCGACGTAAAATGCCTTTTACGTTTTCTGTCTATTTCTTTTTTCCTCTTTCTCTTGCAAAAGTATCATGAAGAAGGTAGAATTTGAATTACATAGAATCGTCATTGACCGTAATGATGTTATTCGTGTTCGTGCGCTTTTTTTATTACTTATAGCGAGTACATGCGTATACATTTTCAAGTACAATGAACTTCCGATGCATGTGCAATGCCAGCCTTAGATAATATAAGAGAAATATTTGACTGAGAACATCATCGTAATAGAGAAAAGATATCATTTAAAATGGCATCAGATCGAATCTTGAAAAGAGTTGGAAGATGGGAGAGGCGAGACAAGACGAGGTTTGCCACGAAGGTTGCGAGTCAAGGCTAGGCACTTTCACTCGTATCTACTCTTGGGAGCGAGATACTGGCCGATTTCCCACCTTAACTTACTATTTACATACTTCTGCACGACCGGCGAAATGCCGCATCGATCGAATTATATTAATCCTCCGGAATATTCTCGGTAACTTCCTTAACAGTGGCTATTTGCATGACAACTTTGCTATCATTGATTTTATTGATTAGTCAATACAAATTATAGGAAGGAAACTAACAGTTTTCAACGATCTAAAATGAAATCAATTTAATCTGAAGATTTCTATTCATTCTATTTCAAATTTTATCTTCAATTGAAATTTGTACATTTAATAAATAAGGCAATCCAACTTTCTTTTAACGTATTGAAGTAAGTTAACGTCGGAAGGAAATGAGCACGTTCGGAGAAAGCGTTCGTCTTATTACCACAATAAGAATGTAAAAGTTTAATGCCATTATTAAATGTATCAGACGAGAATGCTAGCTCATACGATCGATTCTTTAAAAAGTATTTTCTCTCTTTCTCTCTCTCTCTCTCTCTCTCTCTCTCTGCATATAAATATGCGCTTTGGCATTTCGGTTTGTTCTACGATTGCTTTTTTAACTTTTCCTAGTAACATTTAGCGACAAAACTTGTTACACTTTCACCGCTAAGTCTAACTAGTTTTTTTTCATTATTTTCTTTTTCTATCCCACACTAATAAACACGCATACAAATTTAGTTGGAAAACGTGAATGGCTGGATCACTTTTCGTTTGTATTATATTATTTAAGAGAAATGCATTACATAAATTTTCTCTGCTCGTTTAAGGAAGTATAGGTGATTGGAATTAAAGAAAAAATTTGCAATTTACATAATGTTAGTCAAATATTTAAACTGTTTCAGTACACGGACAAAAAAAAATAATCGACAAACACCATAAACACAAATTTGTAAATTGAAATAACTTCGTGGAACAAACTCATGAATATGTGGCATTTATAATGTCATGGACAACCACGACAACGAGGATGTGTAATGAATAAATTTATGCACCCATTTTGCAACCTTCGAACGGATAATAGCATAGAAAGTAAACAACCCAAAACGTGATATACGTGTGAAAATATTTCATTCGAAAAAGACACACTTGTTTTCCTTGATGATGATTCATTTCAAATGTGTGCCATCTTTTTTACACATTTTATCCTTGACAAGTTTAACCAATATAATCACGATGACGTTTTAATAGTTTCGCAAAGGCGTTTACTAATACAACAACATCATTCACTGTTTCAGAATCGTATGGTCAAAAACAACACCAGGAAGATCCTTGTCAGACAAAATCAAGAGTAGTAGGAGATGTCGAATATTGCGATCGTTATTGGGAATGCGTTAACGGAAGGCCAGAATTATTTGATTGTCCAAATGGTTTAGTTTTCGCTGGTAAACACAGAGGTGTTACCGAGGGTTGCGATTATCCTTGGAGAGCTAATTATTGCGATGGTAAACGTCAAGCTAATCCACCAATATCAGCTGAACACTGCGATTGGCTTTACGGAATATTCGGCCATGAGACATCCTGCACGAGATATTGGACCTGTTGGAATGGAACTGCAACTGAACAATTATGTATAGGTGGACTACTTTACAACGAAAGAGCACGCTCTTGCGATTGGCCCGAAAACGTCGAGGGTTGTCAAAAACATCGTGAGTATATATATAACTTTAGAAATTTGATATTTATTTCATACAATTCAATAAATAAATGATTTAGGAATTAATAAATAAAAAATGTTTGCAGCATTATGCAACGACGACGCGAATGGCAACGTTCCATTAGGAAAATCCTGCAACCGTTATTGGCAGTGTCAAGGTGGTTATCCACGCTTGCAAAGGTGTCCAGCAATGTTGGTCTTTGATAGACGATCTTTAAGGTGCGTCGTACCACCCACCGAGGATTGTGACGTACCAACAACGCAACCAACTTTGGACGGAGATCTTCAAGAAGGTCGATTGGAACAAGAACCCGAAGAAGAAAATTTACCACCTGGTGTACCACCACTTCCGGCTGGTGCCTTACCGATTTCTCTTCGACCCCGTCCTAGAAATTAATTTGCTTATACGAATTTCCACCCTCCTCCTTCAAAAAAAAAAAAAATAATAATAATAATAAAGAAAGAGAATATCCAGAGAATAGTCAAGAAACGATCAAAACTTAATCTCGCATTTCGAACGAGACTTTTCTGACTACTATTCTGACATTATTCAATTCTGAATGTTATTAATAAAATAAAATAATCCATTCGCGTATAGGATTTACAAATATTCTGGACAAACGATGCTCACAAATCGTTAAAAAAAGGACAAACAAAATTCAGTACTCCAAAAGTAGTATATCCTACTTATTTTGTAATCTTCCTTTCGTAACTAAGACTTCTCTTTTAGAATTAAAACAAAATAAGTGTAATCATGCTAGATGCTTAAGATTATTATTTTTTTTGTTTTTCGTTTAATTGTTTTTTATAAGATCTGTTCATCATCCTCTCCTTAGTCATTTTTGGTAAAGATGTAAATATTTGTTCTTTTAGCCATTTATCACTTTTTTCCTCGAAAGCAGTCTCCTCCCTCTTCCCACTTTCCCCAGCCCTTTATTTCTATTACAACCTGATCGATAATGTATAATAGAATTACATTAAATAAACTGTATATTATATATTTTTTCTAGACGCCGCTAATATTTATTCCATGATTTTCCTGTACCTAATAAAATGATCTCTCAAATTTTAAGGAAATGTATAATTAGAACTTGTGTACTTTTTCTTTAGTATATGACAATATGTGCATATATAGAAATTATTCTAAGGTGTATTAGTTTCCAATAAAATCATAATTGTTATTTAACAATACACATTCCTCTCGATTAATTAACAATTATTTTAATATTCTATTATATTTTACTTACATTAAAGGACAATTAAACCCTCGAAGTCATCACCGTGCATGAACAATTAAATAATTACATTAGAATGAAAACAATGTTAAAATCCAAACGTTATAATATTAAATTTTCTTTATTAGAATTATTATTACCGTTGCACACATGCGCAACGTTTGGAAAATCATATAAACAACATGTAATCAAAGAATTTTGATAGATGACAACGTGCCAGAAAGTACTCCGAAAATATATTCCGTACTTTTAAACAATAATCGATACTTTTATCGATTAATTAACAATTATTTTAATACACTAATACACTCCTCTTATATTGCAGCATAATTTAATACTCTAAATCATCACTGCGCATGAGCGATAAAAAAAATACATTAGAATAAAAAGGATATTAAAATTCAAACGTTATAATCTTGAATTTTCTTTATTAGAATTTTAATTACCGCTGCAGAAATAATCAACATAAGAAAAGAAACATAAACAACTTTCTAATCAAAGTTTTGTTATAGAGAACAACGGATCAGTTTGAAGGGGAATTTCGAGGAAGACGGTCCACCTAACGTATACACAGTGCTTATAAACTACAATACGAATTCTTTTCGATTATTTAACAGTTATTTCATTATTCTAATACACTCTAATTATATTTCAGATTATTTTAACGCATATACATTGGTTTAAACGTTACATACACATTAATGTACTTTGAAAAGAAAATAATTTTCATATGAATTTATTTTTTTAGTTTATCATTCCTTTGAATTATATTCGGATGTGAGCATCTTTAGGATGCACATCCCTCGTGGGTCTTCAGAAGCGGTTACCTCCTCGTGGTTAGACCTGGGCAATGGATATTACTTTCCATGTAATGTTTATCATATTTTGATATGCTATACATTCCATTGCAAGTAAAATCCAGCCAAAGACCGCTTACCATAAACATTATAATTGTAATTAGTTTCTTTTTAACCTCCTAATTAATATCATATTTTTATATTCCTTTCCTTCATTCCTTCTATCTAATTTACCCTTAGAAACTAATTACTTTATAATGTTTTTTAATAACTTTTATATTTTGTATAATAATAGTGATTTATTGTTCATTTCGCAGTAATTGTGTCACGTTATAATAACGCATAATACATTTTATTTCCATTAGTTAATCGAATAAATAAAATTGTACAATTTATTTTGGAAAAAGAATACACTATCATGTATTTTTCAAATGCAAAACATTGATGTAAGATTCTTCTGTTGAAAAGTTGATTTTCTTGTCATTTTCTTTTTCTTGTTCATTTGATGTAATTATTATTTGGAGACTTGGTGGTTGTCATTCTTCGTGGTTGTCACATTTCAATTCCATTATGCACTCACCAACTTATAGGCTATTAGCACTGAAAATTTAATATAATCTTGCAAGTTCTTTTTCTTTTTTACTATAATATTAAAAGTTATGTAATAAGATGGTAGTTATACGTACCAGTGTGGTAGCTCATCAGGATCGAGACAACTCAAACTCACAGAGTCAAATAATTTTCCATCCCCGCAAGTCAAAAGACGTGGATGACCTTCGACGCAAGTTATCAATCTGCCGCAGTCACCGGGTACTGGGAATCTACCAACAAATTTTATATATATATATATAAATAGAAAGTGAATGGACGTGACGAAATAATACGCATAACTTTTTTACGAAAGTTGCATAAGCATTTTAATTTAAGAATCGAAAGTTTGAATTTTAAATTCTCTCAAAGAATAAAATGAAAAATCAAAAAATAATATAAAAGGTGATTCTGTTCATATGAGTTCATATGATTTCATTATTCAAAATGTCGATTAAATGATTAGGTCATTAAGAAATAATAATAAAATAAGTGAATGTAGTACCTTGGGAATGGCCAGAATTTAGCTGCCGGACTACGTGCTGGAACTTTATGGGGACACTTGAAACCAACAATAGCCTCCGGATTGCAATAAGGCAAAAGTTGATCGGGCCAGACACAGGTGTGTGTTTTAGGATCGAATGCTAACCCAGCATCACAATGCTCTTCAAGGGGTTGTCCATGTACGCATTTAATATAAGTAGTGCTACAGGTATCGCTATCCGGGTAAAGTCCGAATTGATACTCGCAACCGGGTGAACTCAGAGGTGTCACTGGAATTTAGCAATTATTTTCCATTATTAATATAATGTCACAACATTTAATATAAGTTTTATTATAATTTATACTTACGATCATGTTTGCGGTGTCCACAATTAACAGCCCAATAATAATTGCAGTGATTATATACAGATCCATGTCCGTCAAAAAGGAGACCATTTTCACAATGTTCCAGAGTTAATGTGCCATTGGTACACAAAAAGAAACTATTGCAATCCTCCGGATGAGCATACGCATGAACACCATAAGGATCAGGACATGGTGGAGCACCGAAAAGCTCTGTAGCTTTAACTACGAAATTCCAACGAGTTAATGTGTGTGTGTGTGTGTGAAGTAGAATATAAAATAAATTTATTCAAAGCTTCTCTATATATATCACCTAGGTAAATCATTTTATTTGAATTGCATGTGCAACATATGTATCTCAAGGATAAAATAGATTGTAATATGTATACTTTCTCATCTCACGATCGAATGTTCAGCTTGATTCAATATACGAATATTATTATAGCTTGGAAAAATAATTAAATTATTAAATAAAAAAACAATTGACATTGCAATTGACATTGCAATTGACGTTGCAAATTTCAACGACAAAATGTATGTAATGAAAAATAATAATGAAAAAAAAGAGAATGAAACCATGAAACCACAAGATCGCTATTATGTCATAGTATACGCATCGCGAAGAAGTAGCGCCATATGGTAAGAAGAAAAAAGAAAGAAGGAAACAACCGATCGAGGACGATTCGAGGACGATTCGAGAAGGAAAGTTATTTTAGCTCGAAGCGTCCAGATGTGAATATCGAATGCGCGTGTGCATCATTGATGCGTCAACGCACTCCCGTTCGTTCGTTCGTTCGTTCGTTCGTTCGTTCGTTCGTTCGTTCGTTCTTTGATAATATCGACGATCTCCAATTCAAACTTTTGCAAATGCGTACAAGGAGTGAACTTTTTTTAAAAAGGAAGAGACTCACCGGATAATAATAATGATGATGATGATAAAATAGCCAAAAAGGCCAATAGGATGAAACTTTTAAAACGACTCATACTCCAGATCTTGTAATATTTAGGTATGATCCAGTTGTACTATGACTAACAAAGCTTGCTTGACGATTGGCGCTCAGTTATTGGCCTCGACAGATCACCAGCTTCTCCCTTCACTTGAATCGTGAAAACCATGTTTCACGACCCCACCTTTACTTCACTACCTGTCTTTTACCGATTTCTTAAGCGTTCGTACGCTTTCGGCGTTCTACCGAATGGTGCCGAAGAAAGGATTAAACGTTGACGGCAAGTAAGCTATGTGAACACTCTTAGAATACGAAATGGGTTTGTACAGAGTTGCTGTTGCTCTTGTGAATGCAACATTCATATTGAAGATTTGCAAGTCGAAAGAATTCAATTAATATTTTGACCATTTAGTCAATGAGTTTTACTTTGTATAGGAGTAGTCTTACAATTAGATGAAATTAGGAAACAGAAGGAATGCTGTTGTTATTGCAATTATTATTATTTAAATTTCATTTGAATATTCAAAAGATCCGTTAATTATTCATGAACTTGGTAAAAATTCTGAACGCGTCAGAGTATGACTCATTGCTGTTTTTGGTATCATCGATGCATCGAAAATCGTAATTCTTTTTTTTTTATTATTATCTGTCTACCGATTGTGCATACGAATGATGAAGATACGTTAGCATAATCCTCGTAATATTCGCATAACGTAACTAACGACTCGGTGGTAATCACGCATGCGGGCCCGGTATATCCGCGTACATGCTGTGTACTACGTTCATAGGTTCTTGCTTTTTCTTTTTCTGTCTTTTTCTCTCTTTTTCTCTTCTCCCCCAGACCTTTAACGGTCTTACATAAGACTCTATGGTGGTTCGAAGACCGGCAAGCAAAGTCTCGTCGATGTGAATGGTGAAAGCCAAAGACAACTTGTTCGATTTCGTTGGCTTACATTGTTGCTCTGTTGCAATTCTAAGATTTTTTTTCAAACTTGTCATATTTTTCGATATTTTTCGATATTTTTCGATATTTTTCGATATTTTTCGTCTGCTAACATTTTTATGATCTAATCTTTATATGCAATTTAAATAATTGAATCCTTTTAATTATTAATATCATTTGTAATTCTCTCTTGATGAAATATAAACTCGTTAGAAATAAATCATTGTAAAATAAACAGACATCGAACTAAAAGAGCAATCATACTTTCACTCTTTTTCTAACCACTTGAATATCTAAAGAAATGTTAATAATTTGCCGGTAAAATATCGAAGGTGCTGTGCGCATCACTTATTATTACGTAAAGAGAAAGGTTGCTATTCTGTCGAATAAAAGACAAGAGAAAAGAAGAGAAAAGAAGAGAAAAGAAGAGAAAAGAAGAGAGGAGAAGAAAAGAGAAGAGAAATTAGCCGAGCGTATACAAAATCTTTCAATCGTTGATCTATGTAATTTTTGAACAGACGTTCATTACCTATGTACATTCTAGACGAGTCATCCGTTTGCTATTCCATTTGACATTCGACGAGAGTTAATCTCCATGATGATTGAAGATACTTAATGTTTCTATCGAACGAAATACGCATATTAAATGACAAAAAGTATCATGATTTATACTAGATACGATCTAATCAAATGAGAAAGGTCAACGCTCATTTTTTTCTCTTCTCTCTGAAGATAAATAAAAATCGTCTAATGTAAGATACCACATTCATATTACATATAAAGTATTTATTAAAATTATTATTTAATATTATAATCTACAAGTTAAAAGTTAAGTGCTATGATTAATAAATTGGCACCTTTACTTCTTGCTGACTTAATTCTTACGCTTGAAATAATCCTCGCTGTAAAAAAAAACAAGAATATTATCATGAATTCTATTTTATCTATAAAAATGAATAAAAATTGTAATTACCATCCAGGAACATTTTCAGGGTCAGTACACCTAAAGGTTTCCTCGTTGTAAACGGTTCCACTGTCGCATTGTCCTTTTTGAGGTACAACCCCATTTCTACATATATAAAACTTGGCACAGTCCTCTGGATGAGGATAAGTAGGATGTGGTAAAACCCGGCCTGAAGGACCAGCCACGTCACCGTCAGGACAAACAAATCCATCATCAAGGACGTCACGTTTAACATTTTCGCATAATCTACTTGCATCCGCCGGCCAAACGCAACTCGACATTTTCGCTTCGTAAATTAGACCAGGTGGGCATGGCATTGTCTGTGGTATACCATCGATGCAATTAACGAACCTGTCGCACGCTGTTGGATCTTCGTGTTTGAAATATCCGTTTGCTCTTGGACATCCTTTACTTGGTTGTGGTTCCTCTGTTCAATAATACAATATTTGCTAATTTGTAGAAAATACTTAAATAAAGTAAAATGATAATTTTAGTAGTGTATATTTGGAAGCTTGGACAACTGCTCCAGTGGCGCAATTGGTTAGCGCACGGTACTTATAAGACAGTGTTCGTGAGCAATGCCGGGGTTGTGAGTTCGAGCCTCACCTGGAGCAGAGTATATTTATTAACAACTAAATTTAGTTGTTATTTTTTTTTTTTTGCATTTTTTCTTTTTACTTCTCATTTTACTCGAATTTCACCAATAATCGTCTTTGCTAACAAATAATTTTATTTAATTTGTAGGCAATAACATTTATTAAAATTCTTATTGAAATTTCAACTATAATTGTGAGTACGTTTAAGTATAATTTGTTCATGTATTGAAGCACAATTGAATTATTCGAATGAAGTTTTAATAAAAAAAAGTTGAATAAACTTACGCAAAAGAGTTCTGTCGCCGCAAGGAACGTTAGCCGGTATATCGCAAAATTCCTTTTTTTGGATTATCGTCCCTGAATACAAGGCCATCTTTGCAAAGCTTTTCCTCCGGTTTCCCATCTACGCAAGCATAATAAAGATCGCACTGTTCCGGATCAGGAAAGAAACCTTTTGGTTCGGGACAACGAAATTGTGCATCAATCGTGGCCAATGTTAATAAAAAAACTATTAAAACAAGTGACGAGCGATTGAGGATTAATTTATACGACATGATCATCCCAATAGTTAAATATTTAGCTATTATAAACGTTTGTAGATCACTCTATTTGATCTCGCGTGCACTCTCTTCCTCTTTGTCGTATAAAACACAAAAGTTTTCACCGCAAATTACGGAGCAACGTGTGGATCTAGTCTGACTGCAGATCGAAAACAACTGATCCTGATTGGCACGGGCCACCATTCTCCACCATTGGTTTCTTACCTTGCATTTCACGATCCTCCCCACCCTCTTTCGCCAAAACTCTTCTATCTCTTTTTCTTTATTTCTTTCTTTCTTCCTTCATCTTATTCGCATACTTCTCCTTCGCATATACACGCACGTGCACATACTACCCTTTCTCCCTGCTTACAACAAGTACTAGTAACATATTACTGATATCGCTACCATTTTCTTTTCCCCATCTTATTTTTTATTATTTCTAACTTTTTTCAAATCATTTTTCTATCTTTTCTTCCGGGTTGTAAATACGCGTGATTATCGATACGCATTTATTGCACATTTCACGTACTCGGTGTCTACAATTTTCTGACATTTTCCATCTATCGTATTTTTTTCTTTAACTGTTTAACATTCTTCCTATATCGTCTTTACAATCTCTTTGACATTTCTTAAAGGTTTTTGTAAATTGTTTTACACTGGAGAATTTGCATTCTTGAGGATCTTTCTACCGTAAACCGGTCGGATAAATCTAGTCAATTTGAATTAGATGGGATTTACTTTTAACCGCAAAACAGATGCGATCTCTCAGATAAAAACCACATACTTTTAGGAGGAACGAAATATTTTACACGATCTTGTCCCATCGAACTTTATAATAGGGGATATATATATATATATATATAACGTCTGACTCTGATCGAGAGAAAGTGCACCAATGTATCCATATGGCATGGACATATGTGCGTTTGCATAAAAGAAATCATTATTTCCAAAATTTCTTCTTATCCTTATTATTGTAAAAATGACAAAATTCAAAGGAAATTTGATATCAGCTACGACAGTTGTATTTTTGTCAGCGAAATTTATTGAATAAAACTAACTAAAATAGTTTGTAATTCGTTTGATTAACTAAAAAAAAAGTATGATAAAAAGAAATGAATGGCAATCATCTATAAATTTAACATGAAAATATCTGGTACGACGAAAGAAGAAGAAAGCGTCAAACTCGGTGGGCCGAGTTATGGAAAAATAGAAAATAACCAAAGGAGAGAAAGTTTTCGACGTCGAGTTGACTGACTGCATCGTAGAAAACGAGTGTTCAAGGCCTTTCGAATTCGTTCGAAATGGAGATTTCAATAGCGAGTTTAACTGTCGCGAATCACGTACTTACATATACATAATTATCTAGACAAAGTTGTAACTAATCAGGTATCTAGCTTTCTAAAGATTACACGAGATAATGTATGTTAATAAATGAAGAATGTGGGAACAGCATTTATTAAAACATTGAAAAGTCATCGGGTCATGTAATCTGAGATTACGAAAGTCATATTAAGTAAGAAAAAAAATTCAATAAACATTTTTCTGTGTTTTTTCTTTCTATGGTAAAAATTAATATTTATTTGGAAACAAATAAAACGCCTAGATTATCTCACGTGTTATAATTATTATTACAAACTAATTCGCAATTAAAAATAAAAAAGACAGTACGGGCGTCCCGATGCGGGACATAGGAGTTTCAAATAATCCCTCATGGCTTTTTGTCGTCGTCCTTGTACCAGTCCTCGCTGTAAAATCAAAAACAAATCAAAATAGAACAAGAGAAAAATATAAGATAATGAAATGAAAAAAAGTAATGCTTTGAACGTACCATCCAGGAACGTTTTCAGGTGCATCACACCTTTGTTGTTCTTCGTTATAAACAGTTCCATCGCTGCAACCTTGTTCACGCGGTGTTACACCATTCAGGCATACGTAAAACTTTTGACAATCGTCAGGGTGTGCAAATTTCGGATGATCGATTGCCATACCTCTGCTGTCCAACTGATTCTCTTTCGGACACTCGAAACCGTCCTTCAATTTTTTATCCACAACTCCGCATCCCTAGGAAAAAAACAACTTTCGTAACGACGCATTTCTTTACAATTTATTTTCTACAACAATTATAGAAGCTAGTTTTTCTTACCTCACGGCCAGCGCTGTCAGGCCAAACACAGGTTCCACTGTACTCGTCGAAATGTAAACCAGTTGTGCAAGTGATCTCAATGGCTTCTCCATCGATGCAGTTGTAAAATATATTGCAAACGGAAGGATCTGGATGAGCGAAGAAACCATTTCTTCTTGGACATTTCTTAGTTGGTTGTGGTGGTTCTGTAGACAAATATCAAAACCTGATTAAAAAATGATCTAACGTAAAAATCCATTGCTTAGCTTATTAGCCGCTGACACTGTATCCTGTATGTCAAGGACATTGTGCCACGGAAGCCAAAGACACGTTTAACTCCTTTCCACTCGCGAAAGTTCGAGTTTCGTGTGGCTTAGCATAAGATTTCTCAATGTCGGCTTAGAGAAGTGAAATTCATTTTCATTTTCTTTTTCCCTTTTTTCCTTTTTTTTCATTGCGAAGAGTATTGGATTTTGGTGATATATTTATTATGTACTTTTTAATTATTATTATTTTGTAGTCAGTGTAATAGGATGATAAAAAAAGAAAACTTACGCAACTCAAGACGATCACCGCAATCTACGTTGAAAACATGATCGCACTTGTTGACTTTGCGGTTTAAGGGATCGAAAACGAGCCCATCGGGACATAATTTTTCTGTTGCAACCCCATCGACGCAGTCATAGTATTTGTCACATTGCTTCAAGTCCTCGTATTGACCATCTTTGTTTGGACAATTGTACGCACCATCTGGAAATTTATTAAATAATCTTTTGGTTAGTTCATAGAATATTTAACATTTAGATATATAGATGATCTTTTGAATTTGATCTATCTTGAATTGCTATCATATTTACGATCATTTTCTTTGCAAATAATTGAATTTTTCTCAGGAAGAAAGTAAATGAGTTTGAAACGTGTAACATTGAGGATTATTCTAGAAGAGTGTTTGCGAAAGCGAGAGTAAGTTGGTATCAAAAGTGGTTTGGCAAACAGTTACATTCAATCTCGACGAGGTTGACGAACCCGTTCCTATCTCCTTTGCAATACGCAGTCATGAATTCTCCCCATAGATACCGATAATATTTATTATATTTTTGTTTTATTATGTAATTGTAAGGTGTACTCGCTTATAAGGACGATAACCATGGCATATACTTATGCAATCTCTGAACCGAGAAATATCTGACATTTACACTTTAGAAAGTTTAGTTTCGACTGTCTCCAGTACTTCCACGCATTAAACTATACGCCTTTTCCCGATACGCCTTTATATTCCATATGAATTTCTAATTTTTTGTCCTCTTTCTAAACCCTAATAATAGCGGTACAATGCATCAGAAACAATACTCGTTCATGTTGTCACATCACTGTCAAATGAAATTCTACCTAGGATTGAAATAAATTTAGATCGAAATGTCAAAGATAGGAACTATTGAATAAAATTATAAGTTAGTATAATTGAAAAAGCAAATGCAAATTAGCCATATGTTTAATTTGATTAATCGTGCTAGTATTGAAAGGTGAAATTTAGTATAAAAGGTAGGAAAATACTTACGAGTAACAGCAACAACAGCCAGAATCGTCACAAGAAATTGTCGAATCATATTTTTGGTTGGTTATTTTTGTTGGACTCGTGTGTGAAAATGCGCTTGAAAATAAATGACAGATATTTGGAGAAAGAATGAAATATAATTGTTAAAACAAATAGATCTGCGACAAGTATTTTGATACGGTCCTTAGAATGGCGTCTCTCTTTCGCGATGTACTGCAGCTCTTCGGTTACACGACGAGGGGGTATACCCTGTCAATCCCCACTTACACCAACGTCGTTTCTTCCCCACTTTCGTTTCATTTTCTTTCGCTGGATAACCGACGAGAATTAAAATTAATCGGATATCGCATGCTTTTACCATTCCCTTTTCTTCTTCTTTCCACGCACGCGCGACTCTACTCTCACTCGGTCGGTTTGTTTCCTTCCCGTTGAACCCTCTCCCAAAATCCAAAATTCTCTAACACCATATTTTTTCTAATAAAATCAAGTATAGTATTTGAATAATTCTAACCTTTGATCATTGAATTTGTTAAATAATCCCCTTTTATATAAATTGAAACGACATTTATGATATCCGTGTCGTTAGATTTTGCAAATTTTTATTCGACAAAATGTGAGATGAACGTTCATTTTGCTCTCATATTTAACATAAGTCACTTTCACTGCTTATTGGAATTTACACGCGACCGCAATTAATTATCTACGGAAGTCGAAAATTATTTTTTTTATTCAATAGTACGTTTCATCGTAAACGCTATAAGATAAAAAAAAAAAATCACGCAAACGAGTTTACATTTATTTAAAACAAATAACACAAAATAATTGTATCGATAAAATTCATGTTAGTTTATTTTTTCAATGAAAATTAATATTGAATGAGGATTTGAAAAATTGTTAATCTCTCGGATCTGTCATAACTCGAAGGATTGTGCTTTTACTACGTTCTTCTAGCCGATAATTTCGTCATAGTCGGATAGATGTAAGTACTTTCACCGGAGTTCATTCCCACTACCTAATTATTTACCTTTACTCGAGTAGAATTCTTCTAACGTAACAATGTTTCCCTTTATACACACTTATTATTTCTACGTAAACGTGTTCAATTTAAGTATCAGATAAGAAGATAATTGCGAAAATCATTTACATAATTTATTCATTTATAATTATAATATTGAACTATTTATAAGCATTATATTATCGATAGATTTCCTTGAACGATTCCTATGATTCCTCTTGTATCGTTTATCAACTCTAATTGGACTAGATTAGATTTACTAATATTATGTAAATTGATCTACATAATTCGCACTTCGTTATGAAAGTGTGTTCCGTTTAATTACTGCTTCCCATTTTTTTGTAAAGTAAATTTTTTATCGTGAGATTTAAAATTTTAATTAGAAAATGTGCGACAACATTTAACATTTGTTAAAAATAAAAAATAAATAATGATAATTTAGCATAAAAGTGAATATCAATAAATTACTAGGAAAAGAGTATTTGATTTATTGTAGATGACAATTTCAAGTGTAAAAAATTTGAAGAATCTATAAAAACTCGTTTTTTTTTTCTTTTAAGATGGTCGAGCTCCTTTTCTTCTACTTGGGCCACCAGTTGGTTTCGGTTTTGGTGGCGGATTTTCTAATGCATCTAATTGTTCATCGGTCAATTGATCCTTGTACCAGTCCTTACTGAAATTCCAACAATTTATTAATTCTTTGTTTGCATATGCAGATAATAATTGATCTTACCATTCGGGAATTTTTCTAGCCCAATCGCATTTTCCAGTTCGTTCGTCAAATGCTTGACCAAGTTTACATCCGCTTCTTCTTGGTATTTCACCATTAACACATACATAAAAATATTGACAATCTTCGGTGTCTGGGTATCTCGGATGAGTTGCTGCAACCGAATCGTCAACTTTCGGACATGTGAAATTAAATAATTCCCTGGATCCGCAGCCCTTTTTTTGTGCTTCGTCAGGCCAATTACATATTCCAGTTTTCTCGGAAAATACTAATCCGTCGGGACACGTAATCATGTTGAATTTCCCTTCGACGCAGTAATAGAAAGTGTCGCAGATTCTCGAATCCTCGTGTGCGAAATATCCATGCATGCGTGGACAATGCGCTGATGGTTGAGGTTTTTCTATAATGCAATCAAAGAAACATAATATTATTTATAACTAACACTACAGTTAACAGTTTCTTCTTTTATTCTTCGAATCATTTCAAATTCCTGCTTGTTTGCAACTTGAGAATTTGTATTTTTTTTTTGTTTTATTTTTAGTGCAAAATTATCCGAAATAAATTTCATATGAGACGTGTTAAGAATTTACTTCCACTCTTTCTCTGTTTTCTTTTTATTTCTTTTTTTTTCTACAGTCTTTGGAAACGAGTTTGGTGTCGACCTTTCTCCGTGTCGTTTGATTCCCTTGTCACGTTCTTCGAACTTAACCTTGAGTATGAGAAAAGAGAAAATAGTATCATCGTTGAGTGCCATTTCATCCTCTTACATTTGTTCGTTTCAACGATTACAATCAATCCCAACAAGCTGAACTGCACGAATTTCAACAAATAATTCCAAGAAACAATAAATAAATATCTTTTTATAAGAATATGTTAAATAAAAATAATTGAAGGATGATGAAAGACGTACGTAGTGCTGGTCTCTTGGAACAATCAATTCCAAAAGGTAAATCACATTTTTCGTGTTGCGGACTAAAGTCATTGAATACGAGACCATCGGGACAAAGCTTCTCCGTAAATTTGCCATCTCTGCAATCATAGTACTTGTCACATTGTTCAGCATCGGGAAAGTAACCATTTGGCTCAGGACATTGATCCGAAACTTCGTCCTCGTCCTCGTCCTCGTATTTTTCTTGCTCCTCCTTACCAAGTTGTTCCTTTCTTTGAGTTGGCAACGATGCTTTACGACGACTTTGCTCGGCAGCCTCCTGTTTTCTTGTTAAGGCATTTACAGTGCCTACAAAGAAAGATTATCATTTAACTCGGAGAGAGAGTTTTACAGTTTAGTTATAGTGTTTCAATCATTGTCTAGACAGAGATAGATAATTATGTTTATCGACAAGCCTATTATACGATCTCACGAAGCTGCTATTTATGTAAATTAATGCTGAACAATTCTTGTTCTTTTATCCAAGAGAAAGTATCGATCATTGTTAAAACACCAAGGACGATTATACTGGAAATAACAAATGCAATAATACGTGGATATAAGAATGAATAAAGAAGAAGAAAAATCAGTTTGAGTGGCAAGAGGGTCAACTGGTTCAATCATTTTCAAGGTGATACAACGTCTGCGTCCCTGAAACCAATGCCGCCCGATCTCGCCAGTATAATGAAAGAAAGTGAGAAAGTTATCTACTTTCGTAAATATGTCATATTTAAATGTCAATAATCTTTTAATCAATTCTACGATGCATCTGTTTTTATTTGTCAGGTGATAATAAAACGTTTTATTGTTGCACGACGGGGTAAGTGAAAAGACAAGATATATGATAAACGTTACTGAATTGTATCGCTACTTTGAAATCTATTTCTATTCAAGTAGATCGTTCGTGCATGCACATATCACGGGGCTCAGGGAAAGCACACTTTCTATCGGATCGAAACAAAAGGTTTCTTGATTAGAACGCCTATCCGAACGACTGTCCGAACGACTGTCGTCTAGTCGAGTAAATTAGAATGTAAGAGGATAACGTGAACCATTTAGATGCTAAGGATGTAATAGTAGAAACGTATACGACACATTAGGGTCATTTACAGGGTTTAGGTATTATTAGGGTTTCTCAATCTTTGATTCGTATACTGATTATTAAGCTATGTTCAAGTTTCTTTGCAAATAATTTAAAGTGATTCGAATCTACGAGTTGTGTTGTACAATTACTGCATAATAATAAGGTTGAGAGAGAAGATCTGATTTATAAAGAAATCTAGCTGAAAGACTGTATTTGGATAGAAAATGAAAACTGCAAAAATCGGTTAGACGAAATTGTGAAATTCGCAGAACTTACTTAAGAAAACGAGTAGGCACAGCAAGCACGCCTTCTTCATCTTACTGGAAGGAATTGGCGTCAAATGTTTGATTTAATTATGGACCGTTTTGTCGATTCGCGAATTCAGTTACGGTCCTATAAACGCGGTGAAATTGATGACTAGAGACTACTGGGCCGGATCGAAGAGAAACAGGGTCTTTATATGCATCCCCCACTTTATCGGACTATGTGAGGTTACAACACTGCAGGATCGCGTACACAATCTAAGGGGAACCGTTACTCTTCTGCATGCTACCATCTCGCTCGTTTCATTTATTCCAAAGGTGCATACAAATACCAATTAGTTTCTTTTTTTACTCTCTTTGCTAATTGTTACTTATCACAAATTGAGAAAACAATTGGCAACTCTATTCCTGTACAAAATCTTTTACCAGGTTTTGTACATGATAATGGAAGATATTGTTCATCGACTGACAAGAAAAATGTATGTATTTGAATGAATTCATGTTTTCTTAATAGAGATTTCATGTGCATTATTAGGGGAATAGAATGCAGCTGCAGTGAGAAACAATAATCAAGACAATAATATGTTTAGAGGTAAAAATAATTATCTTGTTTGAGAAAGAAGCAAATATTATAATACTCTTAAGATATATTTATTTTTATCATATAAAAAATGTTTACATTGCATTAATTTTTAATCATTTAACAAAAATATATAGTGAAATCTGCAATTTATTACCGACAGGTAAAATATGTGCTGTCATCTAGCGGTACTAGCTAATACTTTATTTTACCGACCACTAAAATATGTGTCGCCATCTAATCGGAAAAGCACGTACAACTTTTTAGTTAAAATATATATGTACTACATATTTTACATAAATTTATTTAATGAATATATATGTATAATAATTTTATGTTTTATATTGCTGTGTTGTAGGTACACGTCATACTAATAAAGTATTGTAAACAACTTTTGTTGTTGTAAAAAATTTGGGGTCCGGTTCGAAATAAAAATAAAGAAATGACGACAGCATCCACCTTGAAATTCCAATATCCGAAAATGTCAAAAGGTTTACCTGTTGTTCTGAAAGGACAACGTCCCGGACACGATTCTGCGATCTCTTACACTTTCTTAATCTGCAAAATATTCACATAAAAATGAAATTTTTATTTTAGAAATGAAACCAAATTTTTATTGATTAAATATAATTCTAATAATACCCTGGTGTCTGCGAACTCGCAAAAGCCATTAAATTTTTAGTATTGCGTGAATTAAACAATCAAATAATTAAATGATAAAACATTTCTGCAGTTTTCGTAGAAAATATTTTGAAAAATTCGGGGTCAAAGGCATTTCTTTAAAAAGATTAATAGTCATTATACTATGTCAAATTCTTAAAAGTTGTATATGACAATAACAGTAATTAGGTCATTGTACTCATTGCAACGAAAGGTATTGATTCTAACAAGAAAGATGGAGAAATAATTCATCTGCGATGATAAAAAATATACAATATATTAAGCTCTTCTAATTTATCGACGTTATATACTTATTTCATTCATCGTGAATGAAAAATCAGATATCATTTACATATATACCTACAAATGGATTTGCATTGTGTATATACAAATGTAGATGGTATTCGTAGAAAGAGGGCGACACGTTGGACGACGTTTCTGCCACGGTGGCAGTTGATGAAAGTTTGACCGCATAAAAAATTAAACCATAAGTTGGACTAAAAAAATGAACGTAATAATATTGTATATTTAAATTTGATTGAGAATAAAAGTAGCGAAAGAATACAAGAAAAGCAAGAAATGATTTTCGATAAAATTAAAAGAAAAAATAATAAAAATGATAGCTTTATGATAAAAAAAAGTAGATGGCGGGACGAGTTATAGCTAGAAACTTATCATAGGAGCAAGCAAAGAAATAGGAAAAAGAGGTCGCTGTCATGAAAAGACTAGAAGAAGCTTAGCGGGTGACGCCAACCAGTTGGACGAAAAGGAGAATTCTGGTAGCGCCATTACAGCAGTGTTGTACAATTAATTCGTGCTAAAAGCGATAGACGCGACGCTTTTTCCCGCTTCTTACCGACGCTCGGCGTCATTTCTTCGGTTCGTTGCTAGTTCCGAGAAAAAGATAGTTCCAGTTTAATAATATTGAACTATTATTCAAGAATAACGTGAACCTAATAAAAAGGTGGAACGGAAGAGGAGAAGAAGAAGAAAAAGAGGTGGAAGAGGAGGAGGAGGAGAAGAAGAAGAAGAAGAAGAAGAAGAAGAAGAAGAAGAAGTAGAAAGGGAAAGAAGGAGTAAAAAAGAAGAAAAAAATAAAGGGGGAGAATAAGGATTATATTGGAAAGTGGTGTATCTCTCGATGACGTTGTGTGTATGTGTGTGTGTATGTAGTTAGTATTGTAGGTGTAGTTGTGAAAGGTGGCGGTGACCGGTGACGAACTTACACCGAGAGCGCGTTTTACAAGCTTTTCGCTGCTACAACTCGACAACGTTGAATCTATTGTGTGAGTAATTTACTATATTCTCTAAAACAAACTATAAGTATAGGTAAAGTAAGTAGCAATCGATGAATGTACATAACAGCAGTTCCAATAGTAGTAGCAGCAGCAGCAGCAGCAGCAGCAGCAGCAGCAACAACAACAGCAGTAACGTGCGAGAAAGGACGCGCCACGAAGCGCCAATAACTGAACTAGGCTACAACACCTACCGAGACTTTAAACTAACTTAAAAAAACAATAATATAATAATGGAGAATAGACCAACGCCGTTACGTTCGAGACGAGTATGCAGATTCTGCCTAACCGAGACCGAACCTTTAAGCTTCATATATGAAAGGGATCACAAAAAACCTTTCCATGTACCGCTCACCCTGCAAATCATGTCCTGCGTTGCCATCGAGGTAATTATTTTATTTTTACATATGATCCTAGGATAAGTGGTATTTTTCTAACATTATGATATTCATGTTCTTTCATTATGGCTTCTTTTACTTTCTACTTTTCCCCACTATCTCTTTTTCTTATCTTTTCTTTTTGGTCTGCCTCTAGTAACATGTATCATTTGATTGTTTCTTTTTTATTCTTTTTTATTCTTTTTTATTCTTTTTTTATTGTTTTTTATTGTTTTTTATTGTTTTTTATTGTTTTTTATTGTTTCCACCTTATTTTGTTTATCGTACATTTCTCTTTGATGAGAATCTCTTAGCATTAGCGCCAATATAGATTTCCCTCTTCCGTTGCTGAAAAGTCAATTTTATTCACTAGTGGCGTATCGTCGCGTGTCATAACGGAGTAAACATGATTACCGATAGAGTTATCGTATAGTGCTCGTCTCTTCTGATAATGCAGTGCTTTTTTTGTTAGTTTTCGCGGTGATAACTAGATGTCATGAAATGTCACACAACTGTAGAGGGTTTCTCTATAGTAAAGATAATATTAGACTGAATTTGTTTTATGATCTTTATTGTTAGGATGCGACTTGCTTTTCTTTGTTGTACACTTCTCAACGGCTACGCACAGACTGTACTCGTCTGGTGACCACACTTGCTAGCGTGGTTCCCTAGCCTTCTAGTAACTTAGATGGCGCGACCATCGGTCGTACCGCTACATTACTCCCTTCGGAGCATTTTTCTTATTACATAAAATGCGAAACTTAAAATTATAGATGTTTACAAGTATATAAAAATATAAAAATATATAAAGATATATAAAAATATTGCATTATCTCTATCCTAACCTAATAAGTTTTAATTGGTACATACGAATCGGTATTGCAATCTTTTTCGACAAACGCTGGTTTTAGTCTTTCTATAGATACATTTATATGTTTTCCTTTATAGTTAATTTTGAAAATATTATCTGTAAGTCTTTGTATAATTTCGTATGGACCTTCGTAAGGCGCTTCTAATGGTTTTTTTACAGCGTCGACCCTTAAAAATATGTGCGTACATGTATACAGCCTATCCTGAATAAAATGTTTCTTTTTGACATGGTGTGCTGTGGGTATCGGTCTGATTTGCCTTATATGTTGTCTTAATTTTTCTAGGAATATGTGTGGATCTTGTAATAGCTCTTCGCTGAGGAAAAATTCTCCTGGTAGTCTGATGTTTTCACCATATACCAATTCCGCAGCTGAAGCTTTTATATCTTCTTTTAGACTTGTGCGTAGACCAAGGAGCACTGTTGGTAATATTCCTACCCAGTCTTTTTCTTCGTGGCACATTATTGCTGCTTTAAGTGATCTATGCCATCTTTCTATCATTCCATTTGATGCAGGGTGATATGCTGTTGTTCTAATTCTTTTCGCTCCGACTAATTTGGTTAATGCTTCAAATAGTTGACTTTCAAATTGTGTTCCTTGATCAGTTGTAATTGTAATAGGAGAACCAAATCTCGAAATCCACTGCGAATAGAATGTTGTTGCCACTGTATCTGCTGAGGTATCTGGCATTGGAATTGCTTCTGGCCATCGAGTAAACCTATCGATCATAGTTAGGCAGTATCTCATATTTTTAATCGTTGGTAATGGACCTATTATGTCTATGTGCACATGTTCGAAACGTCCTTGTGGTACTTCTATTTTCGAAGGTACCTGTTTGTTATGACGGCTTATTTTGCACTTTTGGCATGCTAAACATGTACTTGACCATTCTGCGATATCTTTGTTCATCTTTGGCCACATGAAGCTTTTTCCTATAAGGTGTTTTGTTACTCTGCCGCTGGGATGTGACAAATTGTGTACGTTCTTAAAAATCTGCCTCCGTAAAGAGACTGGAACGTATGGTCTTATGCTTTTTCCTACTATGTCGCCATATATGTATTTATCAGAGCTATCGAGGAAAATCTTCTGCAGGTTCCATTTTTCTTCTGCCAAAATATTCTTTAGTTCGTCATCCTCTTGTTGCTTTGCCATTAGCTCTTCTGTTGATACTAGGACTGGCATGTCTATGGTTTCCAGTCTTGACATAGCGTCAGCTGCCACATTGTCTTTTCCAGCAACGTAAACAATTTTGGAAGTAAACTGTCCTACGTAATCCAACTGTCTGGCTTGTCTTGGGCTTGCTTTGTCAGTATTTTGCTTAAAAGCGTATGACAGTGGTTTATGGTCAGTCTCTATTATTAATTCTCTTCCTTCTACAAAATATCTAAAAAACTTTAAACTTTTATAGATAGCTAACAATTCCCTATCATACACACTATATCTAATTTGCGCTTTTTCTAGTTTCCTTGAGAAATATCCTAGTGGTTCCCATTTGTTATCGCAGAATTGTTCTAACACTGCTCCAATTGCGCTATCGGAAGCATCAGTCTTCAATTTTAATATCGCTTTTTCTTTTGGGTATGCCAATAATGTTGCTGTGGCAATTGCTTCTTTGGCTTTTTTGAAAGCTTCTTCCGCTGCTTGATTCCATTCTACCAGTCTTTTGTCGTGCTTCTTGGCACCTACCATATATTTGTTAAGTGGATCAAGCCATTCTGCAGCCTTTGGTAAGAACCTCCTATAAAAATTCACTACCCCAAGGAAACGTCGCATATCTGAAACAGTCTTTGGTTTTGTATAGTTTTGTATAGCGTGGACTCGCTCATCCAACGGCGCTATACCCTTATTATCTATCTTATAACCTAAGTAGTTAACGCTATTTTGAAAGAAATTGCACTTTGAAATGTTTATTGTTAGTCCATATTGCCTAAGTCTATCGAATATTGCACGCAGATGTTTTTCATGGGATTCCTTATTTTTAGACGCTACAATTATGTCATCTATGTAACAGGCACAAAAATCTAATTTGCTTAATACTATGTTCATAAACCTTTGGAACGTTTGCGCCGCGTTACATAAACCGAAAGGCATCACTGTGTATTCGTACAGACCAAAAGGTGTGATTACCGCTGTTTTTTCTATATCTTCCTCAGCCAACGGAATTTGGTGATATGCTCTAGACAAGTCTATTGTAGAAAATATGTTACAGTCACGAAATTGTTGCGTGACGTCGTGTACATGTGGAATGGGGTACCTGTCTGGTACCGTAACGCTATTTAGTCGCCTATAATCTCCACATGGCCTCCATTCGCCGTTTTTTTTTGGTACCATATGCAGAGGGCTCGCCCATTGACTCTTGGACGGGCGACAGATTCCTTCGTTGACTAGTTGCTGAAATTCGGCTTGTGCGATTCGCAGTTTTTCCGGATTTAGCCTTCTTGCTCTCTCTGCTATTGGAGGACCTTTTGTGATTATATGATGTTTCACCGTGTGGCTGATGGGTTTCTTTGAGGTTGGTTTCGTTAAATCTGCGTACTCCCTAAAAAGTTCTAAATACGGACTATTACAGTTAATGGTCAAAATGGTTGGAACGTCAATACTTACTAATTCTGCTTTCCTAGAAAGCAATGTATTGCCGTCCAACAATTTTTTGTTTCTTAAATCAGGTAATAAATTATAAAAATGCAAGAAATCGGCGCCTATTATTGCTTTAGAAACATTCGCTATAATGAATCTCCATGAAAAATCTCGACGGAGTCCAAGATTTAAGTTTAAAAGTTTTTTTCCGTATGTGTCTATTTCTGCACCATTTGCCGCGTACAACTTACACGTATTGTCTTTGGTTTCACTTATCGAAGTACGTGGAATCACTGAGACGTCTGCACCAGTGTCTATCAGAAAACATGCTCCTGTTCTCCTATCATTTACCATGAGGCGCAGGTTTCTCGTCGCGTCGTCAACTGCCTCTATTTGAGACGCTTGCATTAGTTTTCCGAAGGCTTTCTTTTATCCGGGCCTGTCCACTTGCACGGGGGTCTGCACTTCCACGATTGTTCCGCGAATTTCCAGTGGTAATAGCATAGGCCGTCATTGTTTCGGTGTCTGCTTGATGATCGGCTTCTACTTCGGGATCTTCCGCGGAAACTTCGGTACCTTCTTCTGCCGCGCATCAATTTTTCCATCTTCTCTGTTAGTTGCGCGATTTCCCGCTTGATTTCCCGCTTGATTTCCGCTACCTCGCTGTTGATTGTTGTTTGAGCGGTACTTCTTATTGGCGCTGCTTCAGTAATGGCGGCCGTTTCCGGCAGACGCTCTCTCCCGAGGATCTTGTCACCCATTTCCGCTAACTTTGCAGGTGACGTAATTTCGTCTGCAATGGCGAGGATCTCTTGTATCCTGGTTGGCATCCTTTGCATCCATAACGTTAGGAGCATTTTTTCGCTAACACTATCACCTGCTAGGCGTTTCATTTCTCTCCAAAGTTCGGACGGTTTTTTGTCTCCTAACTCAATTCCCATTAACAATCGCCTTAGCCGTTGTTCGTCGGATTTAGTTAGTCTGTGTATTAAGGCTTCCTTTAAATGTGTATACGTACATTGCTCGGGGGGGGATGCTAAGATGTCGTGTACCTCTCTTATCAGCGTGGTATCCAAATTCCTTAGCACCGCTGAAAACTTTACGGCATCCGATTTAACGTTGTACGCCGTGAATTCCTTTTCCAACATTACGAACCATAAATTTGGTTCCTCTTTCCAAAAAGCTGGAAGCGTTATATTTCTAAACTCACTGGCGTTGACTTCCTTTGTGTCGGTATCGGCACGGGCCACGTTGGCTTCGCTGGTTGGTTGCGCCATTGTTCTCCCACTTATTATTTTTTCTATTTTAGTTGTTGTATTATTTTTTTATTTTTTTACGCGGACGTTCCCGGGTTTCGGCACCAATTTACTGTAGAGGGTTTCTCTATAGTAAAGATAATATTAGACTGAATTTGTTTTATGATCTTTATTGTTAGGATGCGACTTGCTTTTCTTTGTTGTACACTTCTCAACGGCTACGCACAGACTGTACTCGTCTGGTGACCACACTTGCTAGCGTGGTTCCCTAGCCTTCTAGTAACTTAGATGGCGCGACCATCGGTCGTACCGCTACACAACTGACGTTTCGTTCGATACACATTGCCACGTGGACAGTGGTGGGGATGTATATGTAGTGGCGGCTAATTTGACAATGGATAATTCTGTCATCCAACATCGAAATATAATATATTCTTTATAGTTATCTCATTTCTTTTATTTGAATTGTTTTTTGCAGGTTTATGCTGCCGATGGGATGCCGCAGATGATATGCAACATGTGCAGATGGAATTTAGATCGTTCGTACAAATTTAAATCTCAATGTAAAAAAGCAGACGAAGCTTTAAGGGCATACCCTTTGTCGGGTGTCTTACCACGACCATTCCCACCAATACCCAATGAACCACCAGAAAGTGGAACAAAGAGAGCATCCGAACAGAGAACCCCAAATGAGAATGTAAAAAAGCCACGCGTTGACAACGGTGATAGAGAAAGACGAGAAAACAGAGAACGTGACAGAGATAGAGAGAGGGAAAGGGGAGAAAGAGGGGAAAGGGAGAGGGAAAGGGAGAGGGAGAGGGAGAGGGAGAGGGAGCGCGAAAGGCAGTCGGACAAACGGGAAAAGAGTGATTCTCGTCATGATTTTTACGGAGAGGATCAAGACGGTGGTAGCGAAGATGAACAAGAAACGAATGATTCGAAAGAGGAACGTCCCAAATTAGAACCCGGTGAGATAAGGGTTCATGCTTGCGATCAATGTGAACGTACCTTTCCGTTACGACAATCGCTTGTTTTACACATTCACCGTGCCCATCGCGATCGTAATTACAAATGTACCGAATGCGATCGTATGTTTTTCTCTAAATACGATTTGAGCAAGCACATGGCTACGCATTCCGAGGAGAAACCATTCTCTTGTCAAATATGCAACAAACAATTTTCACGAATGAATTTGCTACAACGGCACGAAAAGTCCCATCGCGAAGAGTTGCGTTTCGCGTGCACTCACTGCGACGTCGAATTCTTTACGAGCGAAGAATTGCAAAAGCACGACGAGGCCGTACATAAGAAAGAGAAACCCTATCAATGTAATATCTGTAACAAACGATTCTCTTACAAGCAAGGATTGGAACGCCACGAAATGATGCACAGCGAGGATAAAACGTTCGTTTGCGAATACTGCAAAGAAGCTTTCCGTACTAGTACGAAATTGGCGCGTCATTTGACAACCCATGCAGGACACAGACCGTATCTTTGCAAACTTTGTCCACGTTCTTTCCTTTTGTCTCATCATCTTACCAGACACATGCGCTCACATTCCGTGGAGAAACGTCACGTTTGCGAGGATTGCGGTAAAGCTTTTAAACGCAAGGAAAGTTTGGAGGTACATCTTTTGACGCACACCAAACGCACAGGTATGGGATTGACTTGTGACGTTTGTAAGCAATCCTGTCGTAATCGGGCGGATTATGTGACTCACATAAAACAGCATATCGAGGCTGGAGAAAAAATGGGACCGGATGGTCTACAACCGGATAATAAGGGTAAAGTCGAATTGGATTCGGAAGAAGAGGAAGAGGAAGAAGAACAATATTCCGATGGAGATGACGATTACGAGCCACCAGCTTATATTATAAAGAAACTTCCTAAAGGTAAGCCTACCGAGAGCGAAGAAGAAGCTGAGAGAGCTGACAAAGAGGATCGTAAAGAGCAAGTCGTTTATGTCAGAGGAAAAGATGGTAATATGGTGAAAAAGACGATTAAAACGTTGATGCCTGTTCAACGCAGAGAAGTTCAGGAAACTAAATCTAGCAATACTTCGTCGACTGTAAAGACATCGTCGTCGTCGTCATCGTCATCGTCGTCTCAATCAAAAGACGAGACGCAAAAGACACGAGTCGACGATACGGAAGCACAAGTACAAAAGATCGTGGCTTCTGTCTTTAAAGAACATAAAATCCCTCTGAAGCATCAAAATGTTCAGGAAGTTACTAAAGACGGAACTCCTTCTTCCAGTGGTCAGACTATTAAATCTCAATCATTGTCGCAGAATTCACAAGGACAGATCATTTCTAAGGATGAAAAAGTAGATTTGTCGACGATGGGTGGGACTCCGAAATCGATTAACACTGTGAAGGTTATCAAGAGAATCGTTGTTAGAAAGCCTAATACTCCTACGGATACGTCGTCAGTTACAACAGTAGCAGCAGCTAAAGAAGGAGAAGTTTCGAACGTCTTGGCTCAAATGACACCTGCTGGTAGTGGTGCTGGTGCTGGTGCTGGTGCTGGTGCTGGAGCTGGTGCTAGTGCTAGTGCCGGTGGACCGAAGGTTACGAAACGAGTCATAGTTCGTAGAATTATTCGTCAAGGTGATACCACAAGAGAAGTTATCATGAATCCTGATGGTACGATAATCGATCCAGCCGAATTAGCTAAACTTCCTACTGGTAATGTTGTCAAAAGAGTGATCGTTAAGAAACCATTAGATAAAGCTTCAGGATTGGTACAGACTGTACTTCAATCTTCTGCAGATACTCGACCAACGACTACATTGAAAACTAATGAATCCTTATCAGTGGAATCACCTAAGTTTGAACTGAAAACATCTGCATCTTCCAGCTTGACAACGTCTACACCGAACACAATGATAGCACAAAAAATGACTGAATTGACGAAAGGTGATCAAGAGACTAAAGAAAAATTGGAACAATTGGAGAAACGAGTAGAACAACAACGATTGAAGATCGAGGAACTTCAAGCACGAAAGCAACAGGAATATGAACCAATAGATGAGATGCTGCCAGAACGACACGACGAGTCGGAAGACGAACAACAATTACCATTGAAGAGGGTATTTGTTAAAAGAAAACAAAGTATTTATGACGAGGAACAAGAATATAATGATGATGTTAAGCCTATCATATTTGGTGTATCATCCGAAAAGGAGAATCAACAAGAACAACAGCAACAGCAATCCGAAATTAAGGAAGAGATCGATGAAAATGTTCAAAAGTTACAAGTCACGACAATAACTACGACAGCGGATGGCATACAAATTGAAGTCCCTTCTCTATCGTCAACTGTCCCTGCTTTAACATCTGTAACACCAACTACAACGGCATTGGTCCTTGCCACTCCTGTTTCTGCATCAAGAAAGGAAAACAGACAAGCCATTATGACAAGCTCAAAAGTATATACAAACAAAAAGATTATAGTCCTAAAATCATCCGATGATACTGCCGATGTAGATGAAATGAATCGTGAACTTAGCAGCATCCTTGATTCGGCTGATACAGTAGCCAAAATTCAAGAAACAGTATTAACTAATCTCACACAGATTTCTTCATCGGTTGGTGAAAATTCGCAAAAGATTTATACTGAAAAATTGAAACAACCGCATATTGTTGCATCTACGTCAATGGAGGTTGACCAGGAACCCTCTGAGGTAGAAGAGGTAATTAACGAAAAAGAGCAGGAAAACAACTTGAAGATTGAAGCAGTTGATTCCATGGATGTTTTAGATACCCAAGTGATAGAATTTAAAACGAATTTAGAACAATCCACTGAACAAATCGTTGAACAAGATGAAAATCAAGAATCTAATTTAGCCTTGGATAGCCAAGATCTTTCAGGGTCTACAGATATTTTTGAACCATCGGACAACGTTTTAGACGTTCAGAAAAATGACAGTACGTTAGGGGATTCGGTTATTGAGTTACATCACGAGAATGATACTATTAATTTGAACGATACCAATGATAGTCAAGACAGTCTTGAAGATAAGCTTTCACAAATGGAAGGTTAAATTTTAGTAAAGGTGTTCGTCCAATGAACCAACCCGATACTATTCTAAGTGCATCTTAAAGGAATTACTAGATGTACGTATTTTTAGTTATGAGTCGAATTATTCATTTAAAAATTAAGTATATTGATATATTATCTCACACATGCACACTGACGACACATAATACAGACAGACAGACAGACAGACAGACAGACACATCCAGTCCATTCATACGTTTTATTCATTCTTTTACAGCTATAATCGTTCTTGCAATCGAAACAAACTATTTACATGAATGCACTGATCAAATGATCATATTTTCATTTTTTTCACACACTATATATGGTTTATTTTTCTTCCTATTTTTATGAAAGAAAATATATTCCTCAGAAATATTCTATTCCCTTCCTCCCACCTACTCGAAAAAAATAAGAAAAATGAAAATTTCAAGTAGTAAGACATAGTGCATATTAGCGATTTGTTAAATATCATTTACAGCTGTGTTGCTAAATACAAGATGATTAGAATGAATTAGTTTTGGATTATTAATGAAAAAAAAAAGAGAAAAAAAATGAAGAAATCTAAGGTGGTGCATATACATATTAAGAATTGTTTTAAGAATATTTGTAATTATCTATCCAGATAAAGAAAACGAAATTTATGACATACGTTTTAGTAAACTATGTTGTACATGCTAAACATTGTTGGTCTTATTATTTTCTATTTCTTTTTGTTCTTATTTCCTACCCTGGTAATGAAATAAATGAAAGAAATATTCGATTGTACAGTTTTATACAAAATATAGATAAGATATATTTCATTATTTTCTATGGCAGAGGGTAGCTTGCGTTATTACATGTACATTTTATTATCGTAATCGTATTAACAATGATAATCATGTATACATAAACCTTTTATAAATATTTTCGGAAAACAATATTTTTATACATTATTTTTATTTAAATGATAATTTATTGAAATATAAAATAATTGGAAATAAATCGTTAATGAAGTATTGCGAATAATACGAGAAAAAAAGGTATAATTAGCAAAAATGAATTTTTTCATTTATAATTAATGTTTTTATACCAATAATTAAATAGGAAAAATAATTATTTTGATGTTGATAATGTAAAACTAAAGCAGGATATAATATAATTATGTTGGATGATTTGATGAAATTTTTTGTTTTTCTTAATTATCGTCGATGCTGTAATAGCATGCAGATAACATTTAGTAAGCAGAAGAGAAACCGAGCAACATTTGAGATTCT
Source organism: Polistes dominula (assembly GCF_049000335.1). Taxonomy (NCBI): domain Eukaryota; kingdom Metazoa; phylum Arthropoda; class Insecta; order Hymenoptera; family Vespidae; genus Polistes; species Polistes dominula. The sequence goes on along the minus strand of NW_028301049.1, from coordinate 196,370 downwards.
TTATGTAAGTATAAAATTATTATAATTAAAACAAACGTTGTCACGTCGAGTGTCAGCTTTTTATGATAGAGTTAATCGTCTTTGGCTTAACCATGAGTGTTTTTTTATTTGTTTAATAAATTATTAGTTTATTTTACATTGGGTCAAGTTACGCAGAAAAATATCCAAATCTACATTTTTACATAATTCAGCCCAATTATCGGAGTATTGAAAAATGTTTCATTCGTAAAGTAAGGAAGATCAATGTTATTTGTCAAAGTTATTCCTTTTGATTATTATTTCATGCAGTTAAGAGAAGAAGTTTAGTAACTTGGCATGAGAGTTGAAATTAGTGATGTTCGATGAGTAGTCAAGCGGGGTGGACGTTCTTCCTGCTGGTAAGATTCTGGAGCTGCAAAACAATAGTTTTCTATCATTCACCTAATTATCCTGCATTTTTGTGTCTTCGAATCATTTCGATTTGTTGTTTCTTTATAGTCCTCCTCTTCCACTGTCTATGTACTCGAACCTCTACGAGATAAAAACGGTGAAAAAAAAAAAGCAAAAGAAAACGTGAAAGAATTTACTTGAAAAATATTCGAAATATCTCGTTAATTGAATAAGTTTTGCTTTAGAAGACACAAATAATAGTTATTTGGCTGTAAATATATTGGAATATTATTAGTAAAGATCGTACCTCTTTCTCTTCCAAAGCTACAGTTGCGTATTGCCTGGTAGATATTTCTTCTTTCTTTGCTGGGCCAACAGCATGAGTATAAATCAAACCTCCGGCAAGTCCACCGAGAATAGGTCCTATCCAATATAACCAATGATCGTCAAATACACCCATAACGACCGAACTTCCTAATGATCGTGCAGGATTCATTCCAGCGCCCGTTCGTGGAACCTAAGACAATATACGATTTACATGATAAAATCTATACGCGGCTGTAGTGTTTTTCATTTGAAGAATAAAATATCTTACACCAACGATGTGTCCAACGGTAACAGAAAGTCCAATGAGTAGAGGTGCTATTCCCTTACTGTCAGATTTGGCATCATCGCATGCACCACAGACAACCAGGACCAGTATCATTGCAAGGAAAAATTCTATTCCAAGACCCTGAACCGGTGTTACACCTTTGGCAAGAGAAACAACTCCAAGACTGGCTTCCATGCTTTCGGCAGAAAGTGCCCTTAGTACAGCTGAACCAGCAATAGCTCCAGCACTTTGAGCGAGCACGTAAAGTATTCCTCGAATAATTGGTACCTGACAATCATTTTTAACATAAATCATAAATCTATTTCAGTTAGTTAGAATGCATTTGTATTTTTCTAATTATTCAATCGACGTTTAGAAAATGTATAAAATGAAATAAATAGCAGGTGATTGCAGTGATGAAGTAACCAACGCGTAATTAGAGATCTCTGAATAAGCGATTATGCGTTAACCGCTTTGCCTTAGCAACGTGATAATTTATTCAATCGTGATATGATCAAATTATGACGGTTCTTTTATTCCATTAATTGATAATTACGTTTGAGTAAAAATAGCAGAATTATTTGCCTAAAGCGTTACGGCAAATCGATGACAATGAAACGTTTCATTATTAATTCATTATTTTCTAAAGAAATGCATTTTTCCAATACGTAACAGTAAAATAAACGTCAATGTCCTTGTTGGTAGCATGTAACCGCAGATTGTTTTATCTGTAGTACTATGGTGGTCACCCGTGACCATTACTTAAGATAAACGTTCTATGAATAAGAATGTAATCTTATGTGAAAGGGGTAGATATAAAATTTAGTTAGATTAGATATCGTTAATTAGACATTAGTAACTTTTAAACTCTACTCATATAAACAGATTTATTATATATTATACCTTTCCAATAACCATTAAACCAAAGGTAACCGCAGGATTGACGTGGCCACCGGAAACGTGGCCTATCGCTTGTATCGCGGCTGTTACGGTCAAACCAAATGCAAGACTTATCGCAACAACATTACTTGTCACGACCGATCCACAACCAAAGAAATTTAACAGCATGGTACCAAGAAATTCTGCTAATAAAGCCCGATAAAGACCACATTTTTTATCCGTCAGCTCGTTTACCCCAATAGCATCTTTTAAATTCACCATCTGTAAGAAAGAATATTAAAAATACAAATTTTTCCATTGCCTATTATTCCATATAAAATATTACAACGATTGAGGAGACTATAATGAGTCATAAACAACACGTGTTTTTTTTTCTTATGTTTGTTACATCGATTAGGAGATTTTTCTGGTAACGATATCTGACTCACATAATCGATTAATTTTCCATGTTAGAATCGTGCGAAGGGCATATGGAAGTTTTTGTCTTTCTCTTCCTTCATTTCAATTCAATGGTACCGTTTCGTTTACCGTTAATCACGAAAACCTTAAGTATCTCATAAGTGTCGTTCACTTTTTTCTATTGTTCATCGAGTTAGTAAAGTTAGAAAATATGCAGGTAGACATTAATAGCACGATCGATACAAAGTAACACGTTTTTTCGAATAATGGTCAAATGATACAATGAGAGAGATTAATGTATACATATATGTATATATATATATAAATAGAAGAGAGAGAGAGAGAGAGAGAGAGATAATAACGTTAGATAATAAGAATGGAACAATTAGAAGATGCAAGCTGACACTTGCATCAAAACACAAATAGCACTAATCGCATAAGTCGCTAAGCGTATCATTGTAGAAAAGTAAAACAAGACAAAAACATATAATAACGGTAAGGTGAATAAAAAGAATAGCAATTAAGAATACTGCAAGACTTGCAAATAGTGCCTAAGAATAATAGAGAATTTATTAATTAAACATGAATGTAAGATAGGTCATAAATATTGTACGTAAATAGGAGTAATGAAAATGTAAGAGATGCAAATTAAAGATAATAGGATAGGTAAACAGTGTTAAGACCAAAATTCATTAGGCAAATACATTAAAAATATAATTATTAATCGTAGATAATAAAGAAAGATAAGAAGAGAAAGAGAGAGTGTGACGATGTGACGGTGTGACGTTTCGAATATGTTTAGCGATTCAGCATCGGCTCGGTCTGCGAATTTAGATCGAGGACGACGGTCGACGTCAAGGGACACATCGATAGAAACGATACCTAAGCTTATTTTACGTTTTAACGAGTCACCATATATCCAGGTTACATTACGCATGCAGATGGGCACATCCTCGCTGGACAAGAAAATCTACCGATCTTGGCAAGAGTTACCAATTTAGCACGGTGTAAATCGAAGGACGCATCTATCTGGTTTTTATATTTTTGTATTATCCTTTCAATGACTCGTACGATCTTCCGGGATGTGATCTAATAGTCATAGATTAGTTAGAAATCGCAAATGATCGAATACCACCTTTTCTAACGCTACCTGAATTGCACACCGAATGAAAAACCATAAAAAAAAGATGATTAACCATAACGAATACGCGCGTACACAATCTAGATTGAGATTTTTTTCGATCATCATAATAATTATCGAACGAATCGATTGTAATTTTTTTGATTTTTTCATTTTGTCATTTTTTTATTTTCATTTATTTCGAGATCATTCATTCGCAATCAGATAGATGATTACGCAAATGGATATTATTCGAGATGTCCTCTAAATCGTGTCTCACGAATAATGTGGAGGTGGTTACTTTATTTTACGATGATGTCAAACGCATACAAACACACACACACACACACACACACACACATAGACAGATATTAGAGAGATCGTTACATCCTCCATAAGTAATCCACCGTAACGATACGTTCGTTGTGTTACCATAAAATCAGATGTAAGATTTACACAATTAATTTACCGTTCGTTAATTATTACGAAATCTCGCGAACGCGATCTCGAATTTTTTACTGCAAACCGAGGGAAGATATGTTTGTATTACTAGTATACTTCATCAAATAATTATTTGATTACCTTGTTGGAAATATGATTACTGGTAATAAGAGTCTATTAGAATTGTAATTATATTCATTCAATATACGTTCTGACTACAAACATATTATGTAAAAAAAGGAAAAAAAGAAAGTAGAAAAGTTTTACATTGTAATATCGATACAATGTATGGGTTTTTCTGATATATTTATTCATTCATTCGGAGAAGAGATAAGTTCCGATTCTCGTAATTTTTACACACCATGATGATTCTAATCGTGAAATCCCAAAAAGATCATTGTATTAATCAGATTTTGAATCTTAGTTGGTAAATTTCCATGATTCTCGTGAAAGCAGAAAGAAACCGGTTGATTTGACATAAATTACCGGTTGTGTCCTCGTAGATTTATCGAGTATGGAACCGTTCGTTTCTTTCTTACACGGTCATTGTCCTTCTACGGTTCTAACTCCATTTTTGTTTTCTCTTATTTATTTCTTTTTTTATTCTATACGTTTCTTCGCTATTTATAAAAAAAAAAGTTGAAGGCTATCGAGACTTAAATAGCGATGATACAAAAATATATTCTTACGCAATTTATAGGCTAATTTTGATATTATTGGTGTCGGTTTTACCTTTTATGGGGATTTATTGAACTTTCCTCATGTTTCTAACTTTAATTATACGATTGATTAAAAATTTATTAATGAAATATTCGAATGAATATTCTTTTAATTCGTAAAGGTGAAGATTAGCATAAGTAGATGTGCAATGATTGAAATTTTCGAATCGTTTGAAGTTAAAGATAAGAAGAAAAGGTCTGGAAGCGTTTGGCGCGTTTCGTGCATGAGAAATATATTGGCACACTACTTAAGAATGATGCATGAAACGTCTAGCACGTAAATGTAAACAATCCGAATGCACTTTCCTTCGTTTTTCTCGCAATTTGTGTATTTCATTTTTTCGTTAAATGTCCCGTTTCTTTTCCCTTGCTCTATTCTCTTTTTAACAACAATACTGTAATACATAAGTCACATGAACTGTTGATAATTTACAAGTAAAACGGTTTCTGATTGAATAAGTGTAATACGTGTAAGATTTAATGGGAGAGATAAAAATAAAGGTGTAAATAATGGTAGGAAAAATCTAGAATTATTTCTGTTGGATCAATTGGATGAAAAGATAAAAATAGTATCTGACAAAATAAGATAAGATAATTAAGTGACATACCTCGAGTAAATATAATGAATGAGAAATAAAGACGGAACGATCCTTCCTTCGATCCTTTAACGAACGAATAACAACACGTGATTAAAGATTTTTTCTATCAGCTGACACAATTTTTTTCAAAAAATGTGAATACAAGAAAATAATAGAATAGGTATAGGAGATGATGCGATGATGATCAGAAGACTCCGCGTACAGGCCGGAGGAGTTTCCAAGAGACGACTGTGTCGGTTCTCTTTCGACCATAGAGATACCGTTCCCGGTTGACGCGTCAGTGTGTATGCGTGTAGACGCGTGAGTATACGTGTATTTCTAACTAAGCGCGTATACGACTTTGCCTGAATATGAGAAAGAGAGAGAAGAGAGAGAGAGAGAGAGAGAGAGAGAGTAGGGGATACTGACAATGTGTAACCACGATCTTCACAAACTATCTCACCTAATGTTCTCCTATTTTTTTTATTTTCTTTTTTTTTATTCTTTTTTTATATTTTTTACAAGGCCTAACCAAGATGCTTGCAATTTCTTGATGGTACTGCAACGAATGCAATATTTTTAAGTTTAGATTTTTGAATGACGCTTTATAATGTAGAAAAACCCAAAACTTTCTATTTATATCTTTTTTTTATCTACAGTGGAAGTCCGTTAATCGAACTCCAAATGGAAGCGGACCCAACCCGGATGACCTAAAAATTGCTTCACGTCACAAATAGTGCGATTTATATAAATTTGATTGGCCAACGATCATGTTATTTTCATTTCATATACTTCCTTTAAAATAAAGTTAGAAATATATTGTTTTATAATTCGGATTAACGGGATAAAAAATATTGTTGTGCGATGTGGTGGTCTTCGTCAAAACACGTAATTAGGTATCTGTTTATCTACATGCAATCAAATCATAGGAAAGAAATAAATGCATTTTTTTAGTTTATCCTTGATTCTCAGAGACGATAGATTCTATGCCAAGAATTGCAACAATTTAAAAGAATTCAGAGACAACAAGAGTGAGTTTAATTTATATATTATTGTTATATTTATTGTTGATCTTGGCTAGAATATTTGAATAAAGTCAAACATATTATACTTGAATGAGATAGAGAGAGGTAATATGATAAAAAAAGATTTATCTATTTTGAATCAACCACCGCCAAAGAATTTTCTCTCTGAATAACTAAAGTGTAATATTAAAAGATTCGTGAATGTAAAGACGGTGTGTCTCTAATATTTTCTCGACAAAAATTGTTCTAAATTTTTGGAAGATCCACTCATATTCCTGTCATATTTGATTAAACCGATCGTCGTAAATTTCAATTAGTTGAAAATTATTTGGAGGGATTCGAACGGTTACACCGATTAGACTGCAAGCGTAGGAAGCAATAATTGTAATATAAGTGGACGTAGGAACGTGTCAAGTTACAAATTGATCGAATTGACTATTTTACATACTTAAGTGCGATCATGTTCACAATTGTACAGGTCTATATAGGTCTATATAGGTAATATAGGTATATAGGTATATAGGTAATCCTTATATGACACAAATAAACGTACAATGTAGGTCGGTGGATAACGTTTGTATAGGTGGCTAGATGTGTGTACCTGTGTAAACATCGCTAATGCGTTATCGACTTTTACTACCAGAATTATATTGCATTGCATTATTTTTTTCTTCCATTCATTTAAAGGAAATAAATTAATAATTGTTAATAACTTAAAAACGATTCAATAATAGACAGAAATAACCGTAATATCTTCTTTTTCTATGTCTATTAAACCGATTGCAACGATTAACGTCAGCATCAAATCGACCTGAATCCAGTTCGTCCTGTAAAAACCTGATATTTCGTATATGGGATCTTTACGAGGCACACATGGCCGCATGTTGTATGTTTTTTCTGAGAAACTCTTGTGAACTGGACAGAAGGATCACGACCTCGTGATAATTCCGGCTGCATAACTCCTTCTACGTGACTATCTTTTTCTACAACAAACACACACACACATTTTATTTCATCATATAAAATATATAGAGAAAAATGACAGTAAAATCCGGTGAAAAAATCAAACAAACACTATTTTTTTCTAACTTGCTAAAGTTTCTAGTATTGTTGGTTGGTCTATTGTAAAATATAAATGCAACGAATCAATATATGTATAATATTATAGTACGATGTGCCAAAGACACTTATGATTATTTTAGTGATTTTATCGTGCATAAATTGGAGGTACATGCGAACGTGACAGTATCATGCAGATTGCAATGCACCAATAAATCGATGCTTAAATTTTAATGTTCCATAGCTGTTTTCTATCAAGCCTTTCAAATACTACAAAGCCAATAGAAGAAAGAAACCAGACGGCTTGCATTTTGATTGCATCCGTGAACGATACTATATTCGGATTTATAACGTAATGATTTATAACGAGAAAAATACCATGACTACAATTAAAATTATATTTTTGTATGTTTTGTTATGATGCATTTAGTGCATTTGCTTGAGCTCGTCATAACAAAACGTAATATCGTGCAAATCGCATGTCGGTATACGGATATCCTTTCAAATATTCATGTGTAGGCTCGCAATAATATAATGCTAGGAAAATGTGTAAATATTCAATGTGATGTCGCGTTACTTTGTGAATAGAAAAATATAATTGACATAATTTGTTAACTTACTCATTTACTGATCCTATATAAAAGATAAAAGAGAGAAAAATAGTATCGATTTATCGTGGCGCATCGAAACAACAACTATTTCTCTGTGTGTGTGTATGTGTGTGTGTGTGTGTGTGTGTGTTACGGGAAAATAAAATTAGGTATGTGTGGCAAAGTTAGAAATCATGTTATGCATTCGCATCGCGTTTCATCTATCTTTTGACCCGACGTATGCTAATTATCGTGATATTTTAACACGCGAGCTGGCCGTTCTCCATACCTTCAACAGCGAACGCGTTCTCGTAACGTTAATAACGAACTTCGAACCCGGAATAAATATTAATACTTCAACGATGATATTAACGTAAAGCAAACTCGTTCGTGTCAATTTCAACTGTGGTTTGCAAAAAAACTTATTTATTTTAAATCACTTTTCTGCAAAAAGTAGTCTTTTTAATAATCATTTTTTTTTGTTATCTTTGCTTGTAGAATATGCTTCAATAGATTGCTTGATAAACCCTGGAACATCCTGTGTACGTGCATACATAAGTGGGGATCGTTTGTTATAAGGTATGACCGGAAGTGGAGGGTAGCGGAACGATTATCCGACTTGTAAGACCTCTTATCTCATCGTCCTTCGTATATGTACCCAATGCTATTCATTTTGGATTTAAAGGAGTTACAAAAGGTCGAGGTCACTCGAAGATTTGATGTCTGCAATTTCGTATTTTATGCTCGCCAGATAAAGAAGTCCAAAGTATCCAAATGTATATTTTATATCAGGAAATGAAAGCTTCTCGATACTTTATGGGATAATTAATTAAATTATCCACACGGGAATTTACAATCAGTAATCACTTGATTAACTATTTTTAAAATGATATTTTCAACTATCGTAAGATGAAAAAAATAAAATAAAGTGTTATTGTCGTTAGTTGATTGATCGTATAAACAGTGTTACCTCTACCATATTCTCTGACCATCCCCATTTGTCACGCGAGAACGTGGCATGGTCGATGTCAAGGCCAGTTGCCGTACTCTTTCTATCTTTCTCTTTTTTATCCCTTCGGATCAAGCAAGAATCGTGTTCGTGCAGCAAGCACATAACATCGCAACACCATTGTTCCATTGTTGTTCCTCACTGAAACGAGTTCTTCTTTGGCGTGAACAGGTGCAACGATAATCTTTCTTCCTCTTATTTTTCTTCTTTTTTTCTTCTTTTGCTTCTTCTTTAATTAGATCAACATCAATTTTCAACCTTGAGCATATGTTATTTTTTGAAGAAAATAATGAATAATCATGCACAAAGTGAGACAATGATAATATCAACGGGCTGAACAACTATGTGGTGGTGGTGGTGTATTCTCTAGAGAATAATATGGTGGTTGTGCGAAAAAAAGCGATTCGAGTTGTGCATCATCGTTCAAATACTAAACGCGACACCTACGTTAATCTTTGGAAAGAGTTTTTGGTCTTCCATTCGAGTTTCAACAACAGGGCTAAGAGGTTGACCCTGCCAAAAGATCACCAAGTAAGTTATCCCACCAAGGAATTCGATTGACATTTTTTCTATATTAATATGTATAATATTATTTTTGTCAACAAATATTTGACCTATTCTGATTTACATTGTGTTTGTTTTCCTTGCATAAGATATTTCATCAATAATAACCGGTTTTCTTGACTCGTTTGGTAATAATAGTTTTGCATTCATTTTCGGTAGATCTGATATCGAAGATAAATGCATATGTTAATAAACAAATGTCTACTGATAATTATAGCTAATTGTGAGTAAAAAAAAATGAAAAATTGATGTTATCTTCATATATGAAAGTGTTTCTTTACCGAATTATCAAAATTATTGCTAAATTAATGCTGAATTAATGCTAAATTATTGTTTGACGCGAATAAGAAAAATGAAGCGAACCTTACACAGTAACACAGCAGTTACGTGAGCTAACGTCGTGTGTACCGATACCACGCAAAGTCCTTTGTCTTTGTTCCATTCGTTCTTTTATTTTTCCATCTCTTTCTCACACATCATAACTATTATTTTCGCGGAGTCTTGGCAAACGTCTAGAATCTAATGAATCCGTCAACGAGTTACGCTTAATGGCGCCGTCCAATGAAACTACTATCGTTTACCCTGAATTCATAGTCTTGTTTGATCATTTTTCAAGATCTTTGCCAAGGCCGCCGGATATACGCCAGTCGAATTGTTCGATTGGAATATGCAAGAGAATACTGCAAAAATGGTGCTATAACAATTGACGTTTAATACAGAAGACGAATATCGGTATGAACGTATCAACGGTATTTCCCGAGGGTCATGTGAGAAATGGGCAAAAAATACAGCGCGAAAAATCACTTGCACCGAAAGAAGAAGAAGAAGAAGAAGAAGAAGAATATCATTTGAAGGAACAATGCCTTCGTGAGTTAACCATTCATCGGTCTCTAATTATTTTCAATGGGTGCTCTCTCCATTAGTTGCTAAGATTAATTACCATTATCACTAAGTAAGATTTTGCAGGAATCGTTTAGATGAAAAATATTTACACGTACGTACCATACAATTACCATAAAATTAGCTGACGTAATTCGATAAAATGTTAGTATGTTTATGTATTACGTATATAAAAGAAGTTTATACAAAGTTTTCCATTCGTTTGAATTTTTTCCGCGTACGGTGTTCACCCATCCGCGAATATAACTCCAATGTTAATGATAAAATAATGATCGGAATCAATGATTTCAGTTTTGTTTTTCTTGATTTTACGCTACCTGTTGTTATGCTAATATTGTGGTTTTTAGATTCGTTTAGAAAAAAACAAATGTTCTATTGGAATCTTATCGTTTTCTTTGCTAATTTTACCCATCAGTATCAAATCTTTGAATTTTCTGTATAAAATCGGCAAGAATTGAAAGTAGAAGAAGTTTATACTTTATCGATCGTGCAAATTTACCGATCGAACAAATTTGACACAAGATTCGAACGGATATGTTGCTAAATCGTCGTTCCATTTTACCGAATAACGATTCGACGTAGAATTTTATTTAACGAGCTGTATAACCTTGACGCTACGAACATTCTCGGAGAAGTTGCACGTGCTAGTATGCGAACGCAAAGAACAGTTCTTACTTACAACTTGCAAATAGTACTAAAGAGAAAAAAAACAACTACATTTGATATTAAACATATTAAGAAAAAATAATATATCAACAAAAAAGTACGCCGCAAATGCAATCAATTGCAGTATTTATTTGATTTCTACGAATTCTCACGGCAATTGAGTAGACACATTAACGATCAATTTTCGAGAATGTCATAGAGACTTTTTTTTGAGTTTAAAAAAAAAAACGATGATCGTATTTGATTGTTTTTTCTTCGTATTATATTAACGTCTTCGCGTTAACGTGGAACCAAATTTGTTTGTGATATTAGTATAACGATGAGAGCAACACATAATAGTTAGTTACGATAATTTCAACTTCCTGCGGTCTGGAATTTTTTTCAAGCTTTAATTAACAATAATTACAAATTATTTATCAAGCTGTAGTTTAAGATTGATAAAGAATTCGTGATAATAATCACGTAATATTTGTGACCCATTATACGTTCTTTGCCTCGAGAGTTACGCCTATTAAAAAATAATGACGTTGCTAGTAGTGGATAGAAAAAGACACAAAAAAGGACACAAAAAAAGACAAGAAAAAAAATAATTAATACGAGTGTGTACTATCTCTCATATACTATTTATTAATATGACATTTTGAAAGTAAGGTAGAGTTAAAAAGTAGAAAAAAAAAATGGAAACGGACAATTCCCTCGAGTATCATATCAGAGATAAAACGAATTATTCATTGAAAACACTCGCTTTTGTTATTAGTTAATTACCTAAAGATGATTAGAATATTCTATTACGATATTATTCCTTGTATCGATTTGAAAAGATCATTTTCAACTGTTTGCAATTAATATTAATTATTAACCTAAGTGAAAGATACAAATGCACAAAATTCATCGATCCTTTAAAAATCGATCTAACAAGATGAATTCAATTAGCGCTCGCTCGTTGTTATACGTTCACGGACTGATAAAACACGAACTCAACGGGTTACATGTTTCTCGACTTAATATTTACCCGATATACTTGCACTCCTGTTACACGTACATATATACGGCAACCGATAAAAATAATCATATGTTATTTTTTCTTTTTTAAATCAAGTAACTCTTTAGAAGAATTAGTTAAAAAAAAAAACAAAAAGCGTATGATACTTTCTTATCATAAATCGACATAAATAAGAATTTGTAGAACGATAAATTTTCATTACTTCGTGCCGACATTTTATAGAAAAAAAAAAAAAAAAAAAAGACAAAAGTAAAGGATAATAGAATCAGGTTACATTAGTTTCGCATTATACTTGGAATAAAGCAAATAATTCGATCAATATCATAGTCAATTTATGCGACAACCATTCCTCATAATTATCAGATAAGATAATGCAATTAGATGGATATTATATATCTACATTGTTGTGTGACAATAGTTAAATGACTTTTTCAAGTCATAATAAATAAATAAGGATCGGTTTTCTTCTTTAAGCTTAGGGATAAATGTTCTGATTAAAATTTCACGACATCTTGGAATCATTTGAAACGATATCAAAGTGGTGAATTTTTGGTACGTTATGTACATGTTAGGTACGTTGTTGGGTACGTTAGGTATATACAAATTGCTTTTGAAATACGTCAACGATAGTGTTATCTTAATAAAAGAACAGGTGTACGAGAGAAAACTATTTACGGAAGACAACATTGCCACGTAGTGACCTAATTAATGGCGCTTAATTACTATCGAGGGACATGCGTTGAACGCACGCTTCTGCTGCAATTTCCAAGAATTTCAAAGAATTTCAAAGAATTTCATCAAATTAAAATGTAATATTTAATGGAGAATAGAGTTAAAAAAAAAAAAAAAAAGAAAAAAAAAGGGAACGCGAATAGCAAGAATAACATTTTTCATTCTTTTTTCTTGTTTGTATTCATCAAGATGACACGAATGTAACGTAAAACGTGATTACCAAAACGAAACATACGTGCTTCAAAGTTACATTACATTAACTGCGTAACAGTGGAAGAAATAATCGTTAAATTTAGTATTTCTAATGCCGGGACAGAAGCTAAACTGATCTCGTATTCGAAAAGTTAGTAAAAAACGGAGAGAAAAAAATGATATCATCTTTTGTACAATAATACGTAAGTGAGTAAATAGGTATGGTTATTCTTGAATCGAGATACGCATCTCGGGTAAATTCCCATGAAAAGTAACAACGTGCTCGACTAGTTTCGCGTTAGCTCTAACACTCTTGCGTAAAACTAATGCGAACAGAGTCAAATCACTATCCTACAACGGATATTTCCTATGATTTGCTATGTCACATCCTTTGCGAATCTTCTTACCTTGACGTTCTTTTCCAAAGTTCATCAATTTCTGCATAACTTGACCCAATTGTGCATCCTAATATTATTAATTAGTAGGTATACCAATATTTCATTTCAAACAAATACTGTTTAAATATTGATCAAGAGTATCTTATCAACTGTTAACACTGATTCTTCGTGTATCTCTACCTCAACATCATGAATTCATTTCCATAATAATCGCGAAATCTTAAATAATAAACGAATGAAATTGTATAAATGATAAATATATAGATTCAGATCTAAAAAAAGAAAATAAATATACCTCGTGTAAATGGCAACAAGTGTTAAATCTCATTGATAGATTTATCCTTTGCGACGATAAAAACCATAATATTCTGGTCACACGTGTCACTTCGACAAATTACCATAATTAATAAAAAGAAAAAGAAAAAATATGCGCGTAGTGTTTAGAGGAATAATAATAAACTAAATGCACGTTAGAATAGAAATAATTTGAACGAATAGGATATGCATTACTAAATGGCTACCGATCGCAAAGGATTAATTATTTGTCCGGTTACGTGTACGTTGTACATGGCACACGTAATTAATTAATTACCATTACGTACAATATCATGTTGTTATCGTATAAAGTCTTTTGCGCGTTTCATTATTTTGTAAATTTATTAGCTCATGCATCGCTACATAAATACACAAACGTTTACCATTATAATACAATTGCCATCTACTTTCCTTATCTTCGTTTACAAATAATAATGTATCATTTCAATAGTTCATAACGTCAACACATTTATCATCTTTTCTATATTTTTTTACGAGTTCGAATGATGGAAAATATACTTTCGTTTATATCGTTTCTCGAGAGATTCTCAAAGCAAGTATCGCGACACCATAAAGGATGTTCAAATTTCTTGTACAGTTCGACGAATTCGTTTAGATATCAATCACTATAATAAAATATATATCTCATTGAATTTTTCGAATTGAGTCGCGCGTAGTGGTGATTGTGGAAGTGGTGGTGGGGTGGTGGTGGTGGTGGTGGTGGTGGTGGTAAGACAAGGTAACTGATGCTGGTGACGACAAACAGAGACAGAAAGAGAGAAAGACAGTGGAGGGGAAAAAGTGTGGTAGAGAAGAACGATATATGAAGGCGAAACTCGGACTCCGCCGAATCAATAGTCCACAAACTCACGTGCGAACGACACAACACATACACATATCACCAAATTCTACACACACATATAATATATATATTTATACTTTTCGTGCGAGTTGTGAATATTATATTAGTATCCATCCGGCATAAATATATGTACAATCTGTGAAGGAACCAAGTTAAACACCTCGACAGTTTCATCGATCGATCGATCGATCGATCGATCGTAATAGGTTCTACAAAATCTTTTTTTTTTTTTCATTTTTTTTCTCTTTCAAACGTTTCCTTGGAACCATGGGTAAGGCGTGGAAAGGTAAATTTGATTCGGTCATCTTAATATTATTTCGTTCTTCTATTTTTCAAATCACGTGCAAGTATCGTATCGCGTAACTCTTTCGAATGAAAACTAACGGATGTATATAAAGAAGAAAAAAATATCTAACGTAAGATAAGAAATTGTTATCGGTGTTTTGAGTTTGCTACTGTAACTACTACACACGCTTTCTCGATTTTTATCTGAACGTTATGTCATAGTTTTATTGCTTTTATTGCTGCTAGGGTTGGTCCAACGTAAACTTCAATGATGCCTACTACTAACTTACAGATATACAGATACTTTACCAACGGATTAAGATATCATATCTCTATTTCTTATTCTTTTTATTTCTTTCTCTCTCTTGTTCTCTCTTGTATGTAGTTTGGAAGCGAAGATTTTGAGTGAGCTGTGCTGACCTTTGCTGTGTTTTTTCTGTTGCATGTACGCAAACGAGAAACACGATAATCCGATTAACGATGATAGAATAACTCTTGCATGATCTCTTCCTCAACTCGGTATAGCACAAAACTATTATTTAACCATTTTTCCGCAGCCCAATAAAATTTCAATGTTGTAAACAAATTGAAAACAACTTATTTTTATTCATCAGTTAACGAATGCAAATTAAATTATGATACGGTTGATGATACGGTTTCTTTACAATAATCTTAGTTGTTTTCTTATCGGCATTCGATCGTCTCCTTTATTTCCTGTGCACACCTTCCTTTCAATAATTCAATTGAATAATTCAAAAGAATGTTTATCAACGATACAAATGAGTCAACTTTATTGAAATGCGCGTTTAACTTTTCTTCTTAGGCGTTAAAGAGTTCATCGGAGTAGAAGAAGTAGCAAAACTCGAATTTTTGGTGTCACTTTTTGCCGAAGCCCTTGGAACCTTTCTGTTGGTTCTCATTGGTTGTGCTTCGTGTATCACATGGGTGGAAGGACAAGCGCCAAGTGTGCTGCACATTGCATTTACGTTTGGTCTTGCAGTTGCAGCTTTGGCACAGGTAAGTTTGTATTTTTATTTTATTATTTCATCATATCTTCGTAGAATGAAGATTTTGTATTTTTTGACAAAAGATTACTGATGACTTTTATTCGAATCTAAAACTAGACAAATTAGATTTATAGACAAAAGATGGCTAGTCGTGATAACTTCAACTAACTACGAGAGAATTCGGCTAAATCTTGTAAGATGTAATTAACCGAGGTCATTTTACGAAACTAAATTTAACGATCAACGACTTCTTTCAATAATTTACATAGGTAGACACTACTTGGGTTTACATTTTAACGCAGGTGCGTAGGCTCTTAGGATGCGCAATTTCTGTGGAAACATATTCGACACCTCGTCACTTCCGACGCTAAATTTGTTGACCTCGACCTATAGCTTTATTCGAAAGTAAAAGAAATGAAAAGTTACTTCGTCGCTACTTTTCGTCACCGTCATTCTTCCTATATTTTACACACAAAAATAAATAATCTTTCTTGATATTTAAATAACATCGTGAATTGACGTGAATTGACGTGAATGATGCATACGCAAATTATTAAATATCGTGAGTCATGTATTGTTAGAACAATTGAGAAAAATCTCATAACCGATGCCACATACTATCGGTAGCAAAAAACAAAACACCTGTTGTTTTGTATACTTCTTTATTATACATTATCTATCTATCGTCTTGATCGTCGTGTAATGTTTTATGTCGAACAACAGAGCAATGAAAAAATTGCGCATTCATTTATCTATTAATTATAAGTAGGTAAGTATATATGTGATGTTTATTGTATTGTATTGGGGAAGAAATTTGTTCGTATTTCAATGCAAAACTTGAACAAATTTGTTGTTTTCGAAACAACGATGGAGATAGCAGCTACTCGAGTAGGTTGTCGAAGGCTCCAGGGCAAAATTGCACCATCTCGCTGGTTAAACCCCTTGGGCAAATCAGCGGCCTTATTTGCCCTCCCCTTCCCTTTTATATACCTTACGCGGAACGCAAACCTCTTACCTATAGTATATCGAATTCTATTCAATATCAATGTATATTTAACATGTGATAATTCAAAGGAGAAAAAAATAAGGTAATTAATTACCCGTTCTAATTGTTTTACCCTTTAACAATTTGGCCTCGAGAAAAAGATGTGTGCGCCAAGAATGAGAGAGATGTTGGTATTTTAAGACACGTGTTAAATACAAATATCATTCGTTGATGCACGTTTGATCGAAAATGTGACAAATGCCACCTCGAGATAACATTGTATAGGCACTCGAACCTTTCAAGAGGTTGTTCGTATATCGTCTTACGTAATAAAAAGAGACGAGGTATGCTAGACTACTTCTACTACTATTTATCTTTCAATATGTATATACGAGTACACGCGTGTACGTTTCTCTCTATCAAAAGATGTAAAAGACGTCGTCGTCAGTCTAATATGCCAGTCAGTCAGAAAATTAATTTTTACTCAAGGATTTATAATTATTTATCGCAAGTATCGCAAAGATTTGAATGTGTTTATGATCTTCCAAACGTATCGTAACGTAATCATAAAGTTATTTTAAATGGATTATCGATGATTAATGATCCTTTAGGATTAAATTTAGCATGGATACTCATTTGCTTTTGAATTTGTCACTTTCTTCAATTGAATAGATCGAAAGTTTTGTAACGATTGAATTACTTATTAAAATCTTCTCGTGGTAAATAAATGAACAATTGAAATGTCCATAGATATGTTTGTACTATTAACGAGATGTGCTCTATCGCTAGATATTATTTGCTAGGTAAAAGAAAGATTTATTATTAGAAATAAATACTGATAATCGTTAGGATGATGATGACTTTTACGGAGCATACATATGAAAAAACAAACTTCATGCTTCTGAAGAAAGATCTGTAAAGTTTCGTGATTCTTGAAAGAGATAAACTCGGGAATAAATCGGTCTGTATGACCGGAGGCTATAGGTTGCGGACCCTCTGGGCTACAAATCTATGAAGTAATTCTAGATCTTACACGATTTATTATTCGAAATATGCGTCATCTTATATACAGTAGCGTGCAAAACTTGATTTATTTTGTTAATATTTCTATGAGTAGTAATAGCGTGAAATATTACTTTTTTTTCTTGCTGCTTGTACGTAAGACGTCCAACAACGAACAGGTATCAGATATAATGCAAGATACCAAATTGAAGAGAAAATTGGTAGGAACGCAAAAATAGAATGGCCAAAAACTTTTGCACGCAACTGTATATCTACAAGCACATGTAAGGTCGATGGCTCTGTCAGTATGGATGAACTCACGCATCATTTTTTATCACGTATACACGTACGAAAAGTAGAGAAAGCATAAGCACGCGTGCGCACACACAGTTAGAAAAAGAATATATAATATAATATACGTACATATTTTACAGAGGTGCAAATAGACGGGTCATATACGCGAATCATTTAAATACATACATATTTCAACGATATTTAACATAATTAGTACCTTTATATAGAGAATCTTCCGGTTATATCGATTCGGCACCTTATATAACAACGAAATCTTGTCTGCTTTATTTTTTTCTGCCAATATTTTACATGTATTTCTTACAATTTTCCTCGAATTCAATCAAGATTAAATATCTCCTCATATTTTATACAATTTATTATATTATTTATATCTTTCTTTTCAATCTTCAAACACTTATGAATCCAAGTAAGTAAAAATATTTAATAGAATCTTATCTAATGCACGCTTCTAATAAATCTTATCTCTAATCCATAGACTAAAAAGATTAATTAATTGTAATCCTTTGATGAAGAAAATATTCCATGAAATCAGTTAATGATTCCGAATTTTTACAATAAGTATTCTTTCTCGATTCGAGGATATCGGAATTGCTGATAATTTATAAAACTCGAATGACATTTCGGTACTAGTTTCAATTTCAGATTTGTTAATATGTGGAATATAATATATTTGTTAATAAAGTTAAATCTACTTGAAGATTGTTCGAAACAATAAATCTATTAACGTAGTTGTCAACTTTCAAGATACTTTCTAGAAGATCTTCCTATACACTTGTGTTTAATATAGTAAATGGATGAAAAAATCGGGACGCCTTTTATCGTATACCCACACACATGTGCCATCAGTCAGTCACACTGGCGTATAATTTGTTGAATGACCCCGATAAAAAATTCTGCGTCCATTCATAATTCGAGCTTAGTATTATGAGACTCGTCAATCTTGTTCGAAAGCGAGACGATTAGTGTAATGGGTATGAAAATGAAGACAAAAGTTTACTCGGAGACGAATTGAAATGGAGTAAAGCAGAGAGAATGAGAGAGAGAGAGAGAGAGAGAGAGAGAGAGAGAGAAAAGAACACATTACGCAATTATGGCAAATCTCGCCCGCAGCGAGCCAAGACCTTGTCGATTGAACATGAGAACTGGGCCGTTCGAGACTCTTCTTGCGAGTTGATCAGACAACTTTTGTATCCCCTTTGATATAGGTATACTCTTCTTATCCTTTAAAACGACGCCGAGGAGTCTACGACGAATGCGATCGTCCACGTGTACTTTCTTGCTTCATTTCTTTTTTATACTAAATGGAACCGGTTTTTCGTTTTACAATTATCTTCTTCTTTTTTCTTCTTCTTCTTCTTCTTCTTCTTCTTATAAGTAAATAGTATCGAATGTGTAGCTAATGTAATAAATCATTGATTTATTATAAATTTGTATATATTCGTTTTGTTACAGTTTCTGGGCCCGATTTCTGGTTGTCACGTAAATCCTGCGGTAACGATTGGTCTTTTCGTCAGTGGTAATTGTTCTTTATTAAAATCACTTTGTTATATCGTTTGCCAAAGTTGTGGCGCGATAGCAGGAGCCGTTGTTCTCAAGGTATTATATATATTAGTGACAAACCTATTGCAATGAAATAACATGAAAATGAATTGACTCTGACATTACTCAAGAATAATTATTTTTTATAGCTGATAACTCCGAACGAACAAGTGAGTCAAGGATTAGGTGCAACCGATTTGGGTAAAGGCGTGGAAGCTGGTCAAGGTATTGTTATGGAGGCGATCATCACGTTTCTTTTGGTCTTGGTGGTTCATGCAGTTACAGACCCAAAAGAAGTGACACGAAAGGATGGGCACCTCTCGCGATAGGTTTAGCCATTTCCGTTTCGCATATGGCCGCTATACCGTTCACCGGTAGCAGTATGAATCCAGCAAGATCTTTGGGTCCTGCAGTTATCTTGACGTCTTGGTCAAATCATTGGGTTTATTGGGTTGGTCCAATAGTCGGAGCAGTCATCGCTGGTAGTCTTTATAAAATGGGTTTCAGGAATACGAAAGAAATCGAGGAAGCTTCTTACGACTTTTAAATTATAACAAAAGTGCTCTATTTATTTGGTCAGTATTACAGTAAATAAATATTATTGCGGTTAGTATAAAACTGAACATTAACTCTTTAGCGAGTTCAAATACTGACCCAGTAAATAGCAGTAAATGAATAACGAAAAAAGAAACAGAGGGATATAAAATAAATAATATTCATTGTCTTTTCTATCGAGCCTGGAGTAACTTCCGGTTGTACATGTATACGCGTAAATCTAATTCTAAGTTAATTATTTGGAAGCACCCTATAAGTTTTAGAATAATTTGTCTTATACCTCCTATCATTATTATTAACCTATTTGCATCATTAATATGAATTTGTTTCATTTGCTGATGCAAATTGGTTAATGCTATTATTACATGCTGCCACTCATTGTCAGACCCGATATTTCGATGAGCCAGACGACAGTTCGAAACCGAACATAAAAACCAAAGGTCTTATCGAAGCTCGATTTGAGAGCATTTTCGCTTATACATGATCATCAGTATAACGTTGCCATCTAGTCAAATCTAACATTTCCATCGTCTTTTAAATTCTCCAAAATGTCTTCTTTTAAATGTATATCATCATATTTTCAGACAGAGAAAGTATTCGTGAATACTTATTTTCTACAAATAATTATCGTTTTTTCTTCGCGTTTCTATTATTAAAACTATTTATTATTTGTCATAATCGTGTAATATAGAACGCGATAATGAACTTTCGTCAATTTTTCAACTTCTATCAATTTCAATAAGAAAAAGAAATATTTTATCGAGATAAAACACAATTATATAGTTTTGTAATATAAATAATTAGAAAGAAAAAAGAAAAAAAAAGAAACAGAGATCTGCAAAAGGTGTAACACATAATTATTAACACCATACACTTGTATTCGTACTCGCAAATATTTAACAATAAGTTATGTATTATGTATATAAGAAAATGTTAAAATACCTCCGCATTTATGCTATTATTAAGATTAGCTTTATTTTAATAAGCACACGCTATATAAATTACAATTGAAATGATCGTTGTCGGGTCTCTATTTTTGTTCATTCTACAATTGTCACGCGACATACAAAATGCGAGTGCTATATGTGCTAATTGAAATAAAATATAAATTCAAAAGGAAAAAATATTAATCATTTTTCTATTACGTTCTGTGTTTAATCATTATTATTATTATTATTATTATTATTATTATCATTAGGTTCTGTAAACGTTTCGGTCGCGGAACGTTGCAGCGTTATAAAAATAGCACCTACGGAAATAGTGTGCAACAGTAAGAGAGAACTTTTCGGGTAAGGCAACTGAACCGGTCTACCAGTAAGATTTCTAGTGTAGTAGCAATATAACAAGTCCTTATTTCTAATCGTTAGATTATATTACATCGCGTTTTGTTTCTTCGACATGGCGTACAATTTCGACTACGAGATCAGTGATTATTTTGTCTCAAATTTGTTTGCCGTAAGAAACGCGATATCTCAACAGGATTTTAAGAAATTTACCAATCTTCGATCAAACGCAGATAGAGTTGCTTTTATATTGAGTTATCCTGAAGCCCATCATTTGTCCTTTGAAGTTGAAAATTATGAAATCAAAGACGGGGTGAAAGCTATGAGTTATAAGAATGTTGGTAACAATTATTTCGGAAGTGAGGATTATGGAGAAGCTTTGGATGCATACTCGAAAGCTGTACTTTTGGCATCTCAAAAGGGTACACAAAATAATATAATGTTTCTATTTATCCAAGTTTCATTCACTCTGGATGATTTGTAAATTATGTGTGTTTAGATCTTCCAGTGATGCTCGCTAATCGTTCAGCAGCACTTTATCATTTGCAAAAATACGAACATGCTTTAGAGGATATAGAAGAAGCAATTCGATTGAATTATCCTAAAGAACTCCGATACAAAGTGGAAGAAAGGAGAGCTAGATGTTTTCTAGCTCTGAAGAATAACGCTAAAGCGATACAATGTTTTAGACTCGCGTTACAATTACTGGATGATGCAAAACTTTCGTCCGAGCGAAAAAAAAATTAGGAACCGACATCATGTTAATGTTGAGCTTGATGGAGAAAGGTCAACAATTGAAAGAAAAATCTAAAATAGTTCCGCAGCAAAGCATGGCAAATGAAACGAATGAACACAAAATCATGAGAAAAATAATCAAACGTAATCCTCTTTATCCAGCTTGTAGCAAACTTGTGGAAATAAAAAACGATGATGATAATGACATAGGAAGACACGCTGTTGCTAAGAAGAAAATTTTACCTGGCGAAATTCTTATAATTGAACGACCACATTGTGCTCTTTTATTAGACGAATATAGGTAGGTAGGTAATTATAAATATATAGTTTTTAATAAGCTTTTAGTCCATACAAAAATTAAGGAGAATCGGCTGTTGATTTTTAGGTTGAATCATTGCTTCTTCTGTTTCTCCAAGATGATCGTCCCAATACCAGCAGCTTGTAACGTTTGCAGTTGTGTGAGTTATTGCAGTACTCGTTGCAGAGATAAAGATGCTCAATTGCATATTCGTGAATGCAGTTTGTTACCAGTTTTATGGCTATCCCAAGCTTCGATCACGTGCATTCTAGCTCTTAGAACTCTTCTTCAAAGACCATTCAAGGAATTCCTTGAAATGAGAGAACGTTTGACAACTACCAAAGAGAAACGTGAAATTTCGGAAAAAAAACCATACAATGGAAATGATTATGAATCATTTCATGATTTAGGTGACAATTACGACTTTTACACAAATCTTTGATTTGTTTGCTTTTATTTGAAATATATGCATTTTCATAGTGACTCACGAAGATCAACGTACAAGTGAAGATATATTTCATCGAGCTTACATCGCTGCATGGTTGTTGAGACTTGTAAAAACAACCAAGTATTTACCCAACAACGATAAAACACCTGATTCATCCGAGGTAAAGCTCTCGGACGCTGAATTGTTTGTAGGTGAATTACTTTTGCATCATTTGCAGCTGTTACAATTTAATTCCCACGAGGTAAAATTGTTGAACATTTAGAACAATCTATGTATATGTATAAATGAAATTCTATCTATTGGAATTTTCTAATGATTTCTCTCATCATCAGATTTCCGAATTAAATAACAGAAAAGTAAAATCGATCAAAAAGTCACTCGAAAATGCTACAAATCTTTTCATTGGTGGTGGTGTATATCCTACAGTAGCCTTGCTTAATCATTCGTGTAATCCTGGTGTAGTAAGGTATACCTCCTAATTGTTTCAATACATTTTTGCTTTTTGCAATCGATAATGTAGCCTTTTTTGTTTAGATATTTTATTGGTACGACTATCGTTGTAAGAGCAATTCGAACGATCGAGGAAGGTGAGGAGATATCTGAAAATTATGGTCCTATATTTACTACGATGCCTGAAGGTGTACGAAAACGAAATTTGAGAGTACAATATTGGTTCGATTGCAAGTGCGAAGCGTGCACAGGCCATTGGCCCTTATTGGAACAAATAGATCCTACAATTTTCAGGTATCAAATTAAATTTTTTTACATCTTTCATTAGTTTATTTCAATTAGTACAATAAATTCCTGTTAATTTATTTATTCAATAATTCATTGAATAACTTGACAATGCTAAACAATGAAAACAGTAATATAAATATAAATTAATAGTACCAATTTCTACCTTTACAATATTATATTAAATGATTAATAATTAAAAAATTTAACGAAAAAAAACAAACCTCAAATTTATAATATTTAAAATAATAATTTTTCACATTAAAATCAATAGTATAAAAAAATATATAACAAATTTAAATTTTCATTAGTAGTAAAACATCTTGATTGCAAATTTATGTACTACAATTCGGTTTTCTATAATACCTTGAAAAAAAAAAACAGATTTTTTTCTATTATTCTTTTCATTATTCTACTAGTATTTAATAATAATAATAATAATAGTAATAGCAATAATTATAATAATAATAATAATAATTAATAGTAATAATAATAAACAAATAAATAATATTTAGGTTTAAATGCGATTCGGGAAAATCTTGCGGCAATGTCTTGCCAATCAGTACAAGTACAGATGAGTTTATGATTAATTGTCGAAAATGTGGAAAAAATACAAACATATTGAAGGGTTTAAAAGCATTACAGGATACAGATATGCTTTTTAAAGTCGCTTCGCGTCATCTCGAAGATGGACGGCACAATGAAGCTTTGGAAACATATTTAAAAATATTGAAACTTCTCGATGAAACATTGTCTTTACCAATCAGAGATTATCATTTGTGTCAACAAGGTGCAAGATTATGTATGTTGACTTTGGGTAATACGGACTTAAAATTAGGTATTAAAAAATAATATACTACTGATAGATTTTTTATTTATAACTATTACATGATGGTACAAAATAAGTAAATGAAACACAAAGTAATTTTTGTCTTTTTTTTCTTCTGTCTATTCCTTCAAATTCATTATTCTAATATTAAATTTCCTTCAATTTCTTTGATACAGAGCATTAACGTTTTCATTTTTTTGTTTATTGTTTTATTTATAATTTATTGTTTATTATTAGTTATTAATTATTACTATTATTATTGTTATTAACCTTTTAGCTACTAAGTGATTTTATTTATTCATATATTGTTTTAAATATACGTGCATTATAATCAAATAGCAGAAAATATTATTTCTTTCGATAGACACTTCTTGCTAAATATATTTTTTGAATGTCTTCAAACATATGTGTCATTTATCATAGCTAAAAGGTTAATTATTGTAGTTATTCTTAACAAAGAATGAAAGTTATTCCTGAATGTAAGTCAAGTGAATCGATTCAGTTTTTCTTTTTGCCATTTAGAGCAATTAAGCCAACACGCCCAAAATTGAATATCACGCTCAATTATTTGTATTGTGTGAGTTTGTCAGTATATTTGTCAGTATATTTGTCAGTATGTTTATCAATGTATATCTCATTTAATTTTACCTGTGTCTGTTGTGTACGATATATGTTGGTTGTATGTGTATTACTGAGCGTTTTTTTTTTTACCTATGTTTACTTTTGTTTATTTATGATATGATTATAAATATATTATATCATTAATACACAAATGCAAACACGTATAGACGTGTCAAATTTCATCTTCAGAGTTGTCCAGTTTCCATCACATTCGGCATATTTAACTGTAATTAAATAGAAAAATAATAAACCATAGCATGTTAATTTCTGAACATCCTTGCTGCGCTGCAGCATTTATCTACATTTTGGCAAATCTCTAATCAACTATTATATGGAAAAACCTAACACATTTCATAACAAATAATAATTAGAGAATAAGAAGCATATTTATTATGAAGGTTTGAGATATATCACAGTATATAAAGATATTTATATTTTAATAGTGTCGTGTGTCGCGCCTCAGCCATCATTTTCCAAATGAAATTTATTTTAGACCAAAATAAACAAAGGTTAATATGCAACTATTGGGAAACCCTTTAGGTTTATGATATAATAGTTGATAAAAAATATATTAAAATAGAAAAAGAAATATTATTAATTAATTATAATGATAAAAATACCGTCTATCTCGAGAATCGGAACGAGAACGGCGATCACGGCTGCGACTACGGGTTAAAGATCTTCTACGTGGACTGCGAGACCTCGATCTACAAAATTACAAAATACTTTTATACCAGAAAGGCAAAAAAAAAAACAAGAAATTAGACAAGAAATTTCATTCTAATACGTATCCTTGCCAAGTATCATATTCGTTTTCTCATATTATTACAATTTTTGGAAAATTCATATTCTATTCATTATTTGTAATGTTTGTTAAGAAAATATAAATATAAATATAAATATAAATATATAATAAAGTAAGTTAATTAATTATCAGAACGCACGAATACGAAATCAAGACAAAGTAACGTAATTAAACACATATATACAAAAAATCATCGCAAGCCAACTGTAATAGAATTAGAACTAACTCCTATATACCTAAGGGGTGATAAGACTAGTTAGACACAATTATGAATCAATACAAAATGACATCTCACCAATAATAAGAAAAAATCAAGAAAAAATAAGGATTAATCTGGTAGTTAAATAATCTCTTTTTTTTTTTATGGTAATTGTTATGACTCATATGTATATATACATTAAAAATACACCAAATTCAAAACATGTGTAGTAAGTTAATAAATGAAATATTAGTGTACGTGTATATGCACCCTTGCTCGCGTACAACAAGTACGGG